>NW_026884594.1:0-55466 GCF_032173495.1 Musca vetustissima
GCAAAATATGTATGGATTGGAAGATAAAATTCAATACTTCCTAGAAACCGCATGCGCATCAAATGATTTTGAGAATTTCCTCACACAATTTAGACGCAATTTAAAATGTACATTTCATAATATTATTTTATTTTAAGATTTATTCCTATTTATAGAACCCTAAGATTTATCGGAAGGGTCTTGATATAATCCGCAAGGCGAGTACTTATACACGAAAAGTGATTATTTTTATATATGCCAATTTTTCGGCGAAATTCGAGTAAAATAGCAGAATAACCCCATCATTTCTTTCTGAAATTTCTTGTGTAAAATTAAAAAATAAATATGATGACATTATTTTTTCGAACCAAAAACAGATATTTTTCCTTAATATCTTGTTACGTTGTCGCTGTGATTTACGAACCGCTACACGGACTTGTGTGATTTTGATATAATTTGATTCATCATGGTGTTAAGATTATGTAGATATTTTATAATTAATTTTTAGGTGCGTGTATGTCATTAATATAATGAAATATTGATGTTATCTCCCATATTTTTTATTTTTCTCATATTTCGCGAAGATGTGCAACTGTATCGCGATTATTATAATATATTCAAATTTTTATTTTCCGGAGGGAGATATATATCAACGTTTTTGGTCAAAATTAAAACCTCGATAAATTTTGCGCGCATCAAACAAAAATTTGATCGCGAACGGTTTCGGAGCCAGAACATTTTACTCTATATGTGTACCAAAAATCATTGATGTGCCACAAAAACAAAAAGCTGATTTTTTGAAAATGGAATATTAAAAAATTGGCAATATAGAAATAACACATTTAATTTAGTCTATGTTTATGTCAATGGTTTTCAAAAATGCGATGTCTGTTAGGATGCATCTCTTGAATAGACACAAAGTAGTAAATGGTATTATTTAGTCGACTCTGCCTGACTTTAATAGTCTCCTTACCGGTTTGATATTTTCGGCGTAACAACGGTAAAAAATATAACAAATTGTTTCCACAACTTTTAAATATGTTGTCTAAATATATTTCAGATCAAACATTATATATATTCGCAATATAAATTTTATTACATTACTAGCGAGCCGGCAAACGTTGTCTTGCCTAGCAATATTGTTGATGTATAATTTTCGGCATTTTGGAATTGTTTTTATACATTCACCATAAGAAGGATTGTACACATCTTTGCAATATTTTAGTATTTGAAAATTTATTAATATTTGAATTCGTGGAAAAAATTTAAAATTAATAAATTTTAATGTACATATAAGTTTGACTTTTGGATTTAATTACATTTTCCCAATATATTTATATAACCTCCTCATAACGGTACACAATATTAAGTTATGTACATTGAAATTTGCACATACATTACTACTACTCCCAGGATATTTCGTATTAAAAATGTTCAATATTGGTACACTTTTTATAGTAGACCCCACATATCGGAACCCCCAATATATAACAGAATTGTTTCTAATTTAATATAAGGCATACTAATTCAGCAGAAAATCTACCTACATATATCATAGTACCCCATATTTTTCGATGCTGTGGGGGATTAGGTCACGTTTTCAAATCTAATCAGCTGTAATTTAGTATTTGGTTGTTTTATTTAGTAGAATGAATCCTACTAAAAATTATCAATATTGGTCCACTCTTTGAGGTAGCTTCCATATAATGGTATCAACAATATTCTATATTTTGGGAGGTCCAGTGTTGCAACCACTGTTGCTTTATTTTTTTTATTTTGGATGATCAAAACCTCTTTACCACATGTGGTGTAGAAGCTTTAATATGGCATTCCCGGGCATTGGAGGGTAAAACAACTTTTTGGGGAAAATTTTATATTTAGTTTCAAGTTTTGATTCAGCTCCTACATAAAGGAACCACCGATTGATTGATTTTTTTCTCACCTTTTAATTTCTCATGTATCTTATGTGAAATTTAGTCGGACGGTACCCTACACAGCTCTTCTAATTACTTGTCATATGCCATTCACCATGGGTTGTGTTGTGATGTTCGACTTTCAATCGTGGCCTATAGATCGACTCGAAAAAATACAAAAAAAAAATAAGTTTTCGGTCCACTTCATCCCAATATTATTATCTGATCATCACCGAAAATTATGGACGTTGTTCTTGGCCATACCTGGATCCCCATGGAAAATTTCAAAGCGATCAGCGTTATATTTCCGCCCTCTAGTGTGGTAATGGGTTACTAAATAATGTCTGAATACGTAAATATTTAAGTGTAGCTCCCACATCCGAGTACATACGACAATATAATTGGTATCAATTTAAGAGCCAACCACCTATCTTGGATATACTATCAACTTCTCGGGTCTATGTGCTTCAGGGGTAAATATATACGCTATAGAATAAAAATTTTGTAATTGTTCACACAAAAGCCAGGGTCCATTTGACCCGCCAAATATTGGCCGATCTTCTCCGTGTAAAAATTCGCGATGTTTGGACCATAATTGCGGCCTCTGGAGAGAGCAGCAAATCGGACAAAAATAAAGTTTTTTCCCAAATAAAGTTTTTTCCCCATTTTGGTCCAAAAACAGGGGTCTTTATTGGGTAGAACCCATCCTACATGGAAAATTTCGTGAAGATTAGTCTATAACTGTGGCCTGTATCGTGTTTACAAAATATAATGGACAGACGGTCAAACGGACGGACGGAGACACATGTCTAGATCGACTCAGCTAGTCGAGATATGACGATCGGAATACTTAAAGGTGGTTCTAGGACCAATATTTCGCGGCGTTACAAACTATTGGGGCTGCACAAAGCTGTAATACCCTGACAACATAGTTGTGTAGGGTATAAAAATAAATATGAAGACATTACTTTTTCGAACCAAAAACAAATATTTTTCCTCAATATCTTGTTTTGTTGTCGCTGTAATGTACAAACCGCTACACGGACTTATGTGATTTTGATATCATTTGATTCATCATGGTGTTTAGATTATGCAGATATTTTAAAATTAATGTTTAGGTGTGTGTATGTCATTAATATAATGAAAATATTGATGTAATCTCCTATATTTTTTATTTTTCTCATATTTCGCGAAGATGTGCAACTTTATCTCGATTATTATAATATATTTATATTCTTATTTTACGGAGCGAGATATATATCAAAGTGTTTGGTCAATATAATAAACGGCGTAATTTTAAGATTTTTTTCTTATGCCCAAAATTAAAACCTCCATAAATTTTGCGCGCATCAACCAAATGTTTGATCGCGAACGGTTTCGGAGTCAGAACATTTTTCTCTATATGTATACCAAAAATCATTGATGTGCCACAAAAACAAAAAAGCTGAATTTTTTAAAATGGAATATTAAAAAATTGGCAATATTGCTCATATACATTGCCGGTCACGGTTAATATTTTTGGAAATATATTTGAATGACTTTTTATTGAACACAGTTCCTTATACTTGTGCTCAATTTATATACTGAACGAAATTAAAATATCTATTGTTTTTATATTTGAAATAACGGGTTATTTGAAAAGTACTAACATTTCAACTAGACAAGTAATTAGCACATCTGTAGTTTATTTAGGTTCTGTCAAATAACCTAAAAAAAATTATAAAACACGTGTTTATTATAAGAGCAGCTACGATAAAGTTATTTTCAGCAAAAAAATAAAATATTGGCCAAAATGGGATAGAATTCGTTCTGCAATCCTTATCTTCTTAAAATAATCATAAACATGAGAAATAAAGGCAATTCCATCACTGAAATCGCTAATATAATTGGCAGATCGCGCAAGATCGTCTACAATGCTCTTAAATATGTTGAAAATAACCAAACTTGCGAGAAAATCCAATGAAATCTTCGACAAAGAAAAACTTCAGATGCAGAAGATCGGATAATTTGTATCACATGCCATGAAGAATCCGTTCATAACATCATCAGAAATTAAAAATCATATGTTGGAACAACACCTGGTATCAATTAGTACAAAAACTATACGCTGAAGGTTAAATGAATGCAATTTATATGGCTGCCCGTCTTCAATTTGCTAGAATGTATGGAAAAAAGCCAATGAAAATTGTAGCACAAAATATAAGAAGATTTTAAAAAGATGAAAACGTGATACAATTCCTAAAACGGTATTTTCATTTCGCTAAAAATATTAGCGAACTTAATCAGTTTTATTGCGTGGCTTCAGAATATATTTATTCGTTTGCTTAACCCAACAAATACCAAAATCGTTGAAAACGCATTAACAGGTCTTGAAGTTAGAGATAAAAGGTATATGGTTAAACAAGAATACAGAGAATCGCTGTACAAAAAGAAAATACACAAGAAAAAGGCAGATTGGATATTTATTAATGTGAATAATTTGCTTTGTTAGAAAGTGACCCTTAATCAATGAAACCAGAAAAGGAAGAGATAAGCGAACGAATAGACGTTAAATTAAAAAAAAAAGTTGACATAACAGACATTGAAGCTAAAGAGGATAAAATTAGTGAACATGAGGACATATGGAAAAACAATTTCCAAACGACCCCGAAAGATAAAACTAAATTGATCGTTTGTACTACTTCAATATGTAAAATTGTCCAGCGATTTAGAAATTTCCATGCCATTTTCCCCTCGGCTAAGTGTGGAAGAATTTTATAGCCTCGATAAAAGAAAAGAATTTTGGATCCAGAAAAAAGTCATTTACAACATATTGCGAATGTGGTTAAAACTTGTTTCTCAAATCCACGAGTTCAATATTCCTATTGAAAATTTTCATAAAATATTTATTCCAATTTTGCATGGAAACCACTTCAGACTTGTACTTCTCGACTATGATACCAAAAGTTTTTATTTCCTAAGCCCAATGTGTGAGGATACTGAAAGGGTTGGAAAACTTTTAATAAAATTTGAAAATATCTTAAACGACAATAGTTTTGAAAAAATAAAATCAAAATGATCAATTCAACAGTGGAGTATTCATATTTCAATATGTAGAAATCTCAGAGGAAATGAATATATATGTTCAGTTTGTGTCCGACAAATTTGTGATGTCTGCTTTAAATACCGACATGATCCTGATACTTGCCACTTCTTTGTTCAGACAAAAGTTAGAAGGAGAAAATCAAAGAATTTTTCAAAAACTAGCAGCAATTCCCCAACCTTATCATAAAAAACCACTCGATGGAAAAATAAAAATACAATTTATGTAAACATAAAGTAATATATTATTTTTTCATTTTTTTTTTAAATAGCATAATCGATATTTACCACTTATGGCAAATGTTGTGAAATTTGTGATTTGATTTTCAAATTTTTATTTTTTGTGTAATTGTGAAATTTTGACGAATTAAATATATAAAATTAACAAAAAGTGCCTATTTGGTTGTGCCAACATTCAAAAGACTTTGCGCATTAATAATACTCCGCATCATTTACGACGTAGTAAAGATGCACTAACAGTAGCCCAAATGCGTACAGATTTTGAGAAAACTTACACCGAAAAAGAAAGGATTTTAGATTAAAATATATATTTTAATGGTGCGAGATGTTATAAAGTTATAAAATTTATATAACAAATTCATTCAGATTTTTATGCAAAATTTTGAGTTTACAGATCAAAATTTAAAAACCAAAATTTATAATTACATTTTTGAGAAAACAAAGAAATATTTCAACTGGTTTGACACAATCGATGCTTGCTACAAACAAAGGATAAACTGATTGAGATTTGGTTTAAATGTATTAATTCCAAAAAAATCAAAATGGTTTGGTGCAATATTACTTCAGAAGAAAACAAATAAAAATAAATTGAAGGAACTTAATATCCGGACTGTTAATTTGTAAATTTGTAAATGACGTACATAAATCCCTTTTTAGAAGAGTACAATGTTATCAATGTACAATGTTACCACATATGTAGATGTGGAAACTTCCAAGGAAACTAGAGGTGTTTAAAATAAAACTTTCATATATAGGGCCGATTTAGAACGGACAAACGAGAAAGATTTGTTTATGTCAACACTGTTCTCGGAAGATGAAATTATAATTTGGTAATTCTAAGCGGACTTGGTACGTTTCAAATATATAATATGGCATTTACATTACAACTTTTTACCGGGTTAACCTACTTTATGAGGATTTATTTGACATATATTCAAAGTAATTGGCAATTTCGGCGTATGGTACGAAGAATGGAAATTAAAAATTTCAATGCACAAATAGAAATTTAAAGCTATTTCTTCAGTCTAGGCTCCTGGAAAATAAAGGATATGACCAAAATGTACTCAATAAAGATGATACAAGAAATCTTAAAAAGAAGAGGCTAGGAAAAAATTACCGTGACAAAGATCATCTTTATGATATTATTAAAATGTATCGCGAAAAAAATTGGGATAAATATATTCAGTATATGCCTATGCAGGACACCTATTTCTTTATCAACTATCAAATGTAGTTAAAAAGAAATAAAAATATATTTATTCTTTTGCATAACCCCACAAATACCAAAGTCGCTGAAAACTCATTAACAGCTCTTGAGGTTAGAAAACATATTATTCAAGAATTCATCTGATTCACATACAAAATTGCAACTTATCCTATCAAACCAGTAAAGAAGAAATAAGTGAACGAATAGACGTTGAATTAAAAGAAGATGGCCAAACATACATTAAAGTTAAAAAGATGAAATTAGTGCACATGAGGACATTTGGAAATGTGAATCAACATTAGATAGAAAAATTAGTAGGCCATCAGTTTGTCAAATTTGTTTAAAATAATTTCAAATTTTTGTTAAATATATAATACGATCTCGGAAATTAAAACAACAAAGGTTGTTGAAATCCACAAACATATTCAATATTCCTATTGAAAATGTCCATATAAAATATTTATTCCAATTTTGCATAAAAGCTACTTCACACTTATATTTCTCGACCGACAGTTGGCGCCAAAAGAGTTACAAATATCGATCACTGGCACTATAAGTAGGGAAAAGAAATTGATGTTAGTCGAAGATTACTAATAAAACCAAGTATCAAAAAATGGATTTTGCTTGATCTATAGATCATGAATATGGAATATGCTTCATAAGTCGTAATAAACATAAATGAACTCATACCATACTAAAGCCTCGCTGTCAAGACAAGAATACTGGAAGACCAGAAAAAGTTTTAAAAAAAATCTTCAAAGACAAAAGCTGGACCATACGTTTTGTAAAAAAATACAGTCAAAATGATTCATTTAACTGTGGGGTATTCAAGTCTAAATATGCAGAAGCACTAATTAAAGGCTCAACATTTAGAGTCTCAAAAAACTTATAGGGATCACATAGAAAATATGCTGCTGGACTAATTTGATTAAATGAATGTGATTTGATACTTAGCCATTTCTGTGTGATCTTTGTTCAGACAAAAGTAAAAAATAAAATCTAAGAATTTTTTCAAAAACTAACAGCTATTTTCCAACCTTATCATAAAAAATTCATTTGATGGACAAATTGTATACAATTTATGCAAACATAAACTATTTTGTTGTTTTTTTTTAAGAATAACCGCTTTTGAATTAAATGAAAAGCTTTACATTTGCATACTTGTCTACAATGTACGCCTTTATTTGTCCTTTCTTTATTTAATATTCTTTAATTAATTCACTCCATCAAGTCAAGTTTCCGTAGAAAGAGCATTTAGTGCACTTTCCAAAATTTTTTACCAAACAGCGCTCAAGATTAAGCAGTACCACAATTAATAATTTATTTATTGTTAATTTGAATAACAATATAATGAAAAAATTAATATCCCGTAAGGAATTGAAGAAAAATGAAATGTAATATTTTTATACGCTAGTTTTTTGGCTTGAAGTCATTTTTATATATTTTTTATCCATATTCTACTTTGAATTACACTTTTTTATTAATATTTATATATTTGGTAATATTTTCATTCATTATTTTGCTGTGTGTGTTTACAAATTTGTTATGACCCTTTTGTTCTTTTTTGAGATTTTTAAATAAAGGCTCTTCAGCAAAGAATGCTCGCGGATGAATGAATCGACGACGCGAGCAGCGAAGTTTTGTCGTTCGTGTATTATTTGTGAAGTCATTTTTATTTATTTGTTATCTATAAGAAGTAGTTTCCAAAAACTATTCTATTTGTAATAGCTTAAGCTACATACCAAATTTCAGATATATATCCCTGCCTGTTTCATCGTAGTATAATATTTAGTACATTTTGGAACCTTTCCAAAATTTGTTCACACATCCAATTTTTTTAATATTCATTACATTTTACGAATTCCTACGAAACCTAATTGGTTTGTCTGTGGGTTCTTGAAAATAGTGTATATTTCTTCATTTTATTCTGGGGGGTTACTCTGTATTGCGTTGCGAAAGCCAGTGCGATGCGAAAGCTAAATGCGTTAAGAGTGCAATTTGGTACTCAGTATCGCTCACGCAAACGCATTCGCAAAATAAATCCAAAATAGGGCAACACTGGCACCACAAAGTAAACAATAACGAAAAATGACAAAAGGAAACGTCAAAAAATTGTAAATAAAAACATATTTTTATGTGGTACGAGTGTTTTTTTTTAACATTAAACATTTAAAAACATATTTTTATGTGGTACGAGTGTTTTTTTTTTAACAAAAATGACGAACCAACTAAAAAAAAGAATTTTAAGAGAAAATAGAAGTACGAATAATGTGTCAAACCTTTTCAAATATTTAATTTTTATAAATTTTTACAAAATGTTCGTCTCAATAAAGATGCGTTTATGTTTTTAATAAACGCTATTAAAAATGACCTCGTCGTTCCAAATAGATCCACAGCAATTCCAAATCCAATAAAAGTGGACGTTGAAATTGCTTGGACAAGGTGGTTATCAACACCAACCTGTAAATATGCACACATAGTTTCACGTTTTATATATAAAATATAAAACATTACTTTTTCCCAACCAGCGACATCTCTTACAGGAGGTCCATCTGAATTAAGGTCATCATCCAGTTTTCTCTACAATTTTTTGGCGCGTCGTTTCGCATTTGAACTCTACAATTGGCCCCTTGCCAAATCGCTGTGTTGCACCATAAAATCTACTAAAGTTTGGAACTGACGGTGCTGAGTCGTCAACTGTAACTTTTTTTGGCTTTCACCCAAAATAATTATCAATTTAGATGTAAATAAAAACTTTAATTGTTCTTATTTACATGTTTCGCTTCATTTGCGTTTGCTATTTTGTTAACGCAAGATATTTGCGTTTAACGAACGAGTTTGACATGCGTTTTCGTATTACAGATTGCGGTGATGCCACATTTGCGTAAAGTAGATGCGAAAGGAGATACGAAAACGAATTAGAGAGTACCAATTACGCGATGCGATACAATTTTTCTTACGCATCGCAATACAGAGTAACCCCCCTGTTCTTTTTGCTGTAGCCATTTCAAAACTTCTATTGATTAAATGTTATAAATTATTAATAAAAAATTTTATATGTTATATGTTGGATTTTAATATTTTTGTTTCTTAAATCTAAAATTTCGGTTGGTAATTCGTTCAGAATAGTGGGCAGAGCAACAGCCAATGAAAATTTGCCATATTCAGTGGTAAATCTTGGAATGATGTAGCGTCCTTCTATTCGTAGATTCTTCTAGAGAATGATAAGCTTGTTTTAGTACGTACTTTGGTGCGCAGTTTCCCAGATGGTACAGTGCAAAAGCAGCTTTACGTAGATTTTTTGTACGTTTTCTATGTGAATTTTCCACTTAAAATTTTGGTCCAGTTGTACACGTAAATATTGGTAATTCTCTACAATCTCTAAGTGCGTGGTACACTCACAATTATTCTCAGGAGTTGAATGAATACAATCATAATTATGGAATATTAGTGAAAAGTTATTTTTTGATATATTTCGCAGCCTTATGTGCACAACTTTTGTCTTGTTTGCATTTATAACTAGTCCGTTATCATGGCACCATTGCGTAATTATATTGAATTATTTTTGCATTGTGTTTGCTGCTTCTTTTATATTCTTGTTGCAAACAATTATGGTGGTGTCGTCAGCGTACGTAAAACATATGCTGTGTTTTAAATGTTGCGTCATCTCATTTGTATATGTTAGGTATAATATTGGTCCTAGTTTGGATCCTTGAGGTACTCCGTGTAGTGTAGGTATATATTTGCTATCTTCTTTATTGATTCTTACACTAGAAAATCTGTCTGTAAGAATGTTCTTATTTTTTTGAAATCCATATTGGTCTTTATTTATGATTTTGTGCTTAGTTAGATAATTTGTTAGTCTTCGAACAATTATTTCTTCTAATTTATTTTCCATTACAGGCAGAATAGAGATTGGTCTATAGTTACCATAATCAGTTCTAATTCCTCCTTTATATATTGGTCTTATTATTGATGCTTTCAATGTGTCTGGTATTGATGGTTCTTGCTTATTATTGATTATTAGTTTTGTTATTATGGGTGTGAGGATATTAGCTTATCACTGACAAAGATGCATAACACCAACCATTCCGGAGTAGTACAGTTTTTGTACTAGTACATTTTAGTACTAATTTTCGAAAAATATTTTTGCACATCATTCTATTTGTAATAGATTAAGCTACATAACATGTTTCAGATATCTATCTCAACCGGTTCCATTGAAATATAATATTTAGTACTTTTAGTACTAAATTCCAAAATTTTTTACACATACCACTTCGAGTATCGTAGGCAAAGCTGCATACAAAATTTCAGAGTTCCCGCGTAATACAGTTTTTAGTACATTTTTGTGCGAATTTTCAAAAATTCCGCCTTATCACACGCCTAAACCCGTCCTACATGCCAAATTGCATGTTTCTAGGGGGGTTACTCTGTATTGCGATGCGTGAGAAAAATTGTAACGCATCGCGTAATTGGTACTCTCTATTTCGTTTTCGTATCTCCTTTCGCATCTACTTTACGCAAATGTGGCATCACCGCACTCTGTAATACGAAAACGCATGTCAAACTCGTTCTTTAAGCGCAAATATCTTGCGTTAACAAAATAGCAAACGCAAAGGAAGCGAAACATATAAGTAAGTTCAATTAAAGGTTTTATTTATATATTAATTCTAAATTATTTTAAGTAAAAGGCAAAAAAGTCACAGTTGCAGACTTAGCAACGTCATTTCCTAACTTCAGTAGGTTTTATGGGGCAACACAGTGATTTGGCAAGGGGACAGTTGCAGAGTTCAAATGCGAAACAACGCGCCAACACTTTGTGGACAAAACTGTCTGATGACCTCAATTCAAATTGACCTCCTGTAAAAGATGTCGGTGGTTGGAAAAAATTAATGTATTATATTTTTTATTTCAAATGTGACACTATGTGTGCATATTTCCAGGTTGGTGTTGATAACCACTTTGTCCAAGCAATTTCAAAGCAGCGGCCTCTTTTATTGGAGTTGGAATTGCTAAATACATAAACGAATCTTTATTGAGAAGAACATTTTGTAAAAACTATAACAAAATTAAATATTTAAAAACGTTTGTCACATAATTCGTACTTCTATTTTCATACCCGTGGGAGAGTATATTTGATCGATCTTATAATTTTTTTTAATTCGTTAATCATTTTTGTTTAAAAAAACACTCGTACCACACAAAAATATGTTTTCATTTACAATTTTTTGACGTTTCCTTTTGTCATTCTTCGTTATTGTTTACATTGTGGCGACAGTGTTGCCCTATTTTCGATTTAGTTTGCGAATGCGTTTGCGTGAGCGTTACAGAGTACCGAATTGTATTCTTAACGCATTTAGCTTTGGCATCGCACTTGCTTTCGCAACGCAATACAGAGTAACCCCCTAGGTTAAGCCGTTTCGTCCGGACGTTGATGATCATTCAGTCACTTATAACGCAGCACTTTTATATTTTTTAATAAATGAATTTTATACATTTTAATCTATGTATACATTGTATATTACTTAATATCCCTAAACACTTAAAGTATTCGGATTGTATTGATTTAAAAAATTGATATATATTTGACAACATAAACATGAAGATTCAGTAAACAACTGCCAAAATTTCTGTTTCAACTTATTCTCATTTACTGAACTTTTAAGTTATCGAACAACATTCTGTAACAATTTGTACAAATTGTTACAAATTATTGGGATATCAAACAAACCTTATGTTGTGTTGTCAAATATATATAATAAATATATATGAATTCTTCAATAAATGTCAAATTTATTGCTTGAAGCAAGGTTTATTAATAAGGTTAAACGGCATGCTTTAGTCTTCACTTGTTGTCAACATTTTAATCGCGAAATACCAAACAAAACCAGAAAAACATTAAGAATATTTCTATTATTATTTTTTATTATACTTACCGCTGCAAGGAATCACGAGTATACGCGTTTCCTAGCGCTCTCATTATTGGCAATGCATTTACATTTAAATGCGTTTTTGCATTTACTCACTTTATTAAGAAAAATCACAATATATTTTATTTATTGTTACTCTTTTGACGTCGTTTATAGATATTCCTATTTTTGCTTTTTTTTGCCAATAATAGAGCCGAAAGAATATTTTTTTTCTCCACCGCGTTTGGATTTCGATGAATGAATAAATGAAACGAAAAATGGCGAACGCTTCTGTCCTTATAACGGTTTATCGCCCTCCCCCTTCATATGTAAGGCAGATTGTTTATAAACTTCAGCAAGAAAGGGATCAAAACGAAAATAAAAAAACGAATGAACAGTGGCAACATGCAACATATTGAATGTATCTTCATTAATACGTACGACATGGTAAAAAAAATCACGTTGCATTGCGATTATGATTTACAATAATCCCTGCCGCACGATTATTTAAATTGGTATAATGACTCATGATAAATTCAGCATGATTAAAAGTACATATACGATTTAAATCGACACGATTAACGAAATCCAGAAATACACTCTAACTGTTTAGACATAATTTTAATCATGATCTAAATTCCGATCAGCTGATGTTTGTTAGCATACATACATACAAAATTATTAATTTGCGCCAAAAATATTTGTTTGCAGAATGAAAATGAAAAGAAGAATTACAACAATGGAAATGTTTTTGCAATACTGTGATCCTTTGGAAAATAAAAGAAAACACCTAAAACTCAAAAATTCAATAAATAATTTTTATATTCTTTTAATCTTCCATTACATACAACATGTGAAACAGTTGCAAATTTGGTACATTGTGAGAGAGTTGTATTTTGTCGTACAAAAACTACGTTGTATATCAGTAGTATCATGATATTGATCATGATTTAAAATGAATCCTGCCGCACGATGATTTAAATTTGTATGTTAAATCATGGTAAATTCAACCTGATTAAGAAAATAAACCCTGATACAGCCCTTAATCATGATTCGATTTTATATGTAAATTCGCTATAAGAAAAAACCTTGATTCGGCCTTTAATCATGATTAAATGTTATATGTAAATACGCTTTTATTAAAATACACATTTTGCGTAAAAATTTATCTTGAAAAAATACATTCAATCATCCGCATCACTTTTTTTGTGATCATTATTTGGGGAAAATAAAAAAATATAAATATGAAATTCCACTAAAAATTAGTTAAATCTTATATATTAGTTAAAATCTTATTTTTATTTTAAAATTCGTGGAAACAATCTTTCCATTTTGTAAAGAAGTGCGAGTGTGTGCGTGCATATGTAAACAAATACAGACATTTGAAATGATCTCAAAGCCTGTATAAATAATCCTAATTTATTTTCAGGATTTCGTAAATCCACATTTATAAAGTCCGTACGTAAAGGCACTAAAATAATTCAAAAACATGTAGCAGAACTGTACATATCGCCTGGACGCTAAAATGATCGATACAAATGACGCCGTCATTTTGTAAAGATCAACTAATAACTCTAGTGTGATACGCAGCGATAAAGCAGCGTCATTTCATTTCGTTATTTCGACGTATAAACAAGAGTAACAAGAGTCGTCTCTTAGAATGAAAAAAGGGTTTTCAAGGAAAGTCTTGGTGAAGAAAAATAAGTGTTTTAAGGGACAAAAACCAAGGAAAAATTAATTTTGTGAGATGGTAAGAACTGCTGTGCCAAATTATATATTGTTTGTTCCCGTAATGCAAGAATATACTACTTTTTACTACGATAACGAATTTTACTTTATGATATCGAAGAAAATAGTAAAATTTGGTAGATTCTTGCAGTAAGGGAACAGACCAATAGTTACACCAAGTTATTATATTATATTTTTAATTTAGGATAACCAAAAACCATTAGCGATCACAAACAAATATTATGTGGTCTATAAAATATATGGTAACACGCAAAGACACACAAAACGAACACAAAACTAAACCACATGGTCCACAAAAGGCAAATAGAAAATATAAATCTGAAGCCGGTACATACATACAAAATTAAAACAAAAGGTGAAACACATGGCCCACAAAAGGAAATTATAAATCTAAAGCCGGTATATACATACAAAAATTAAAACGGAAAGTGAAACTTTTGGAGGAAAATCAAAAAAACCCTCAAATGGAACAAACAAGTCTGCAAGATAAAGGCCAACAAGTTGTTAGACAACTACCCAACGAAAAACGAGGAAACGAAAGAAACATGAATTTAAAACAATATATATACGTATATATTTTTTTAAGCTTAGAATTTAATTTTTTATTATTTTTTTTATTATTGCAAAATACAAATGAATTAAATAACCTTGGCAATTAAAATTGTATGTTAATTTAGAATAATATATATATATATGTGTATATATATATGAACGAAAGAAACATGAATTTTGAATAATATAGGAAAGTCTTGGTGAAGAAAAATAAGTGTTTTAAGGGACAAAAACCAAGTAAAAATTAATTTTGTGAGATGGTAAGAACTGCTGTGCCAAATTATATATTGTTTGTTCCCGTAATGCAAGAATATACTACTTTTTACGACGATAACGAATTTTACTTTATGATATCGAAGAAAATAATAAAATTTGGTAGATTCTTGCAGTAAGGGAACAAACCAATAGTTACACCAAGTTATTATATTATATTTTTAATTTAGGATAACCAAAAACCATTAGCGATCACAAACAAATATTATGTGGTCTACAAAATATATGGTAACAAGCAAAGACACACAAAACGAACACAAAACTAAAACACATGGTCCACAAAAGGCAAATAGAAATTATAAATCTGAAGCCGGTATATACATACAAAATTAAAACAAAAGGTGAAACACATGGCCCACAAAAGGAAATTATAAATCTATAGCCGGTATATACATACAAAAATTAAAACGGAAGGTGAAACTTTTGGAGGAAAATAAAAAAAACCCTCAAATGGAACAAACAAGTCTGCAAGATCAAGGCCAACAAGTTGTTAGACAACTACCCAACGAAAAACGAGGAAACGAAAGAAACATGAATTTAAAACAATATATATACGTATATATTTTTTTAAGCTTAGAATTTAATTTTTTATTATTTTTTTTTATTATTGCAAAATACAAATGAATTAAATAACCTTGGCAATTAAAATTGTATATTAATTTAGAATAATATATATATATATATATATATATGAACGAAAGAAACATGAATTTTGAATTTTGAATAATATAGGAAAGTCTTGGTGAAGAAAAATAAGTGTTTTAAGGGACAAAAACCAAGGAAAAATTAATTTTGTGAGATGGTAAGAACTGCTGTGCCAAATTATATATTGTTTGTTCCTGTAATGCAAGAATATACTACTTTTTACTACGATAACGAATTTTATTTTATGATATAGAAGTAAATAGTAAAATTTGGTAGATTCTTGCAGTAAGGGAACAGACCAAAAGTTACACTAAGTTATTATATTATATTTTTAATTTAGGATAACCAAAAACCATTAGCGATCACAAACAAATATTATGTGGTCTACAAAATATATGGTAACAAGCAAAGACACACAAAACGAACACAAAACTAAACCACATGGTCCACAAAAGGCAAATAGAAATTATAAATCTGAAGCCGGTATATACATACAAAATTAAAACAAAAGGTGAAACACATGGCCCACAAAAAGAAATTATAAATCTAAAGCCGGTATATACATACAAAAATTAAAACGGAAGGTGAAACTTTTGGAGGAAAATCAAAAAAAAACCTCAAATGGAACAAACAAGTCTGCAAGATCAAGGCCAACAAGTTGTTAGACAACTACCCAACGAAAAACGAGGAAACGAAAGAAACATGAATTTAAAACAATATATATACGTATATATTTTTTTAAGCTTAGAATTTAATTTTTTATTCTTTTTTTTATTATTGCAAAATACAAATGAATTAAATAACCTTGGCAATTAAAATTTTATGTTAATTTAGAATAATATATATATATATATATGAACGAAAGAAACATGAATTTTGAATAATATATATGTATATATATTTTATTAAATTTTCATTTTATTAAACATAGTAACAAAGCCAAATCGGCCATTCAAGTTACACAAAACAACATAACTTATATTACTCGAAAATTTTTTAACTAATTTTTAACCTTAGAATTTAATTTTTGATGTTGTTGCAAAATACAAATGAAACCCTTTCCAATTAAAAATACAAACCTTTGCAGTTAACATTTTATGTTTATAAAACTTAAAATGAATAAATATTGAATTAAATTAAACAAAAAACTTTTTTGGGGAATTTATTTTGGATATAAATACTACAAGAGTACAGAAGGTAACAAAAGGTACCAATTAAGTATATTTCTATATTTCGAATTGGTGTGTAGTGGATAATCACACTTTAAGATATAGTCCATGAGAAAATATCCTTTAATAAATCCACACCTCTTACAGTCTTGATTGGATCTTCATAAAAAAATTTTGTCAATGTGTTTGCACCAATGGCCAATATACCAAGCTGAGCAGTATATTATTGGCGATTTTTACTAGATTGGCTTGTATGTGAACCTAAGTTAAGGAAAATGGGAGAAAATGTGTTTTCTGTAAGACAACTGGAGTCTATGACAAGTAGGAAAGAAAAATTGCTTGACAATGTAAAGTTTCTTTCCGGAATCTACTTCGATCCTAGGTTTAACTTCAATTTGTCAATTAAAGAAAACTATTTTTTAATCTGGCTAAAATAGTTTTAGCAGTTCCATCAAGTCAAGTTTGGTTATTGCTGCGTTCGCGAATGATTCTTTTTTGAGATTTTTAAATAAACGTTCTTCAGCAAAGAATGCTCGCGAGTGAATGAATCGAAGACGCGGCAGCGAAGTTTTGTCGTTAGTGTATTATTTGTGCAATGCCAACATTCGTGAGAGATGGCATATGTTTGTTCATTCTGTGTAAATTTATCATTCGCCAAAAATTGAAAAACATTCGAACTCTCGCCGTGAGCATTTGTGAGAAAGAGTGTATTATAATCATTCTCCGCACCCTGTTGTAATCAAAACAAAATAAAAGCAAAAAGAGAATACTCTCTTTCAAAGCAATACTGCAAAGAGAGTTTCTGAAAATTCTGCAAAGGATCAGTTATTTTCAGTATTGCCTATAGGTAAAATAATGGTTTTCACGTTTTATTAAAAATCGAGTTGGAAATATGATTTAAATATTGATTCATGGACAAATCATAAATTTATTCTAACCAATGTTGTAAATTTCATATTGACACAAATGAATTTTAGAATATATTGTTCTATATTTTTCAAAACATTACATACACAATCATATATTTTGTATACGATTTTGGCATAACAAGCCACAATATGGACAATATTGTAATTTATATTTTGCTATGGCTCAATTTGAATACTTTTACCATGGTTACTATTGAAATATACTGTATGTAAAAATACCTGTGCAAACAAAGCCATGTAGGCTTTATAAATTGAATTTTCCCTATACCTTGAAACATATGCCGATAAATATAATTTCTTTTTTCACTTTCAAATCGCTCAACTAATAAGACATGTTTAATTTTTGCTCTGCTAAAAGGTTAAGGGCCCAGGCCATAACTGAATCGGGAATAATATAGATTTTGTGGATTGTGAGATATTTCTTAAAGTAGATGTGCGTCGCAATGAATGCGCTTAGAGTTATTCACCAAATAGTCGGTTTGGAAAATTTAAAAGCTCAACTAATGTGACTAACTTTGAAATGAAGTTTTTGTGAGAAGCAAGGCAGTTTTTAAGCATTTGGATCATGAAATGAGGACAATATATATTTGGACTAAGAAGAGTATATAGATGGACTTTTGAAGAAGTTTAATATGGAAAACTGCAATCCAGTGTCAACTCTAATGTATACAAATATTAAACTTTCAAAAGATATGTCTCCCAAAACACATGATGAAATAAAGGACATTTTTGATATTCCGTATCAACAAGCGGTTGGAAGTCTACTTTTTGCATGGCAATGCACTAGACCAGATATATGTCAAGCAGTAAATAAGTTAAGTACTTTTAACAATTGTCCAGGAAAAAAGTTCGTTGGTGTGCTTGTAAAACAGATTTTCAGATATTTAAAGGGCACAAAGGGTGCCAAATGGTAATAACGATTTAATTGCATATTCTGATTCTGACTGGGTAAATGATTCCGTTGAAAGGAGGTCAGTAACGGGATATGTGAATATACTTCAAGGCGGATCTGTATGGGCTTCAAAACATCAACCAACAGTCGCATTATCATCAACAGAAGCCGAATACATGGCACTTTCCGCTGCAGTACAATAACTTTTATGGCTCAGAAGTCTCGAAACAGAGCTTAACTCCAACGAGGTAAAAAGCCCACGACAATATATTGCGACAATCAAAGTGCAATGCTTTTAGCACCAACTAGCAAATATTTGGGAAGATAGAAACATTGACGTCCGTCATAATTTTATACGGGAAAAGAGGGAGTCAAATATTGTAGAATTTGCTGGCGTCAAAATTCGAGATATGGTAGCAGACAATTTAACGAAAACAGTTCCTACGAATAGATTTGATTTTTGTTCAATTCAAATGGGACTACAGTCAATGTAATTTGTTTTTGTTTGCGAATGAATTGAATTTTCCTATACCTTGAGACCTATGCCAATAAATATATATATATTTTTTTCACTTTCAAAACCTTCAACTAAAAGACGTGTTTAATTTAATGCTCTACTAAAATTAGAATACTTGTACGATGGTTACAGTGCCTTTAAATTTTAAATGTCGACATACGCTAAATTTCAAGTCACCATCCAATATTCTCTATGTTGTTTGGCAACGCCTTCAAAAATGACACTGGACAAACATCGATTTGTAAACACCTAAACAAAAACCAGTTATTTGTGCCACAGAAATGTGTTTGCTTGTTATATTTTGGACTTGTTTTATTGAAGTATATTTTTCAATTATTATTTTTTTAATATTTTCAATGAATTGTCAACACAGGTGTGGGATTTATTTAGGTATATTTTTTCAAGGACACCTCAACACGGGCATGGATTTATTAAAGAATATTTTTCCAGAGCCCATTAACACCGTCGTGGATTTACTAAACAGAAATTATTCAAGGATCCATCAACCCAGCCCACTATGCGTAAAAAGTATGATTTTTTGGCATAGTCATTTTTTTGGGGTTTCATATTTTTTAATTTAACTGATTTCCTAAATGTAGATACCCATTTTAGAAAAAAAGCATTTAATATCAATGCGGGTGGCAACCCTTTTTTGCTGGCGAGCTTTTGAAGTCAGCTGTTTGAAAGTCACTTTGTATTGGTACAACTGGCGGTAAATATCAGCTAAGTTCGAGTGCTTGTGATTCGACAAAACTGAAAAAATTAAAATGTGTAATTATGGAAAACGTTAGTCCTTTTTGTCATAATTGTCTATTGTTGTAATACTATGAAATGTTTTGTTTATGTATAACTTTATATAAAATTTATAAATTGTAGTTGTGTTCCGTGGAGTGTAACTTGTGAAGCATTGCAAAAAGATATAAATACCATGTTATTAACAAAAGTGCGTTAAGTAATGAGTAACTAGACTTTTTGTGCCAACACGTGTTTTTGCAGATAAACGCGTGTTTGCCCATGTAGCGCTTATTGAAATTTAGAGCAGCAACAATAGCTCAGAAGATGCACTTGTGAAATATGTGTTTCAGAATACCAATAACATCAGTTTAAATGAAGACCAAATGCGTTTGATATCAAAGATGGGAGTAATGGAAATATAGCCGAAGTAAGGAACAAATTTTTGCCGTTAATCCAACACCTGTTTCTGCGAATAATGCATTAGCATTTATAATATACAATAGATTAACAATACAACAGTACATAAACATGAACCAACACACCAAGAAACCCGAATTTCTCTTCAATAGCTTCATAAACAAAAAAAGTTGGGGCAAATCGGCCAGATCGGCTATATGGCAGCTATATGAAATAGTGGCCCAAATCCTATGAACATTGGTAGGTCATCTTGGGAGCTTAAAAAATGTAAACAAACCAAATTTCAATTTACTTTTTAGGGACCCACCAACACTATGATTTATTAAAGAATATTTTTAAAGGAACCTATTACCACAGGCGTGGATTTATTAAAGAATATTTTTAGAGGAACCTATTACCGAAGACGTCCGAAGGCCTCCCATCCCAAATCTAATCTATTCTATTTAAAAGGAGATTCTGTCGCGTAGCCGGTGTTGGTATCCGTCCATAGGAGAAAGTCTTAAATCCCCGGCCACCCAAAGAACGATACTTATTAAAAACAAAGGTACATATATTAAAATAGAGGAAGCATATTTATTCAAAAATAAAAGTATTATAAAAGTTCTAATTCAATCTCCGTTTCCCTGGACTCCAACAAAAATTTTAACCATCTCTTCTTAGGCTTTTAGTTTAGTGGGATCATCCCCGCATATTTTAAAAATTGTATAAATCTATCCTTCTTGCACATATTCCACCACCTTATAAAAATAAAGTTTTTGCGGCTGTATTCCGGCAAGGACGCTTTCAAGTGACGCCACAGGCTTTCTATGTTATTGGTGTGTTGACCTGTTACAGGGTCAACGAAGTTGACGGAGTGGTTGACTTTGTAGTGGGTGAAACCCTCATCCATCAGTATGTCATACGCCTAAAAGATATAATTTAATTAAATGTATATCTTATATTGAATTTGTGAAAAATGCCTACCTTCCAGAAATCGGAAATAATTGTCGTCTCAGGACGAATATACTTTCTAATGGGGGTAGAAGGGTCTCCCGCGACCGATCTTCAATAGGGACTATAAAACATTTATTTGATCAACGATCTACCCATCCAAACACCCACTTTCCTTCCAATGCCCTCGTTTATAGTTTCTTCATCCGACCTTCATCGATTTCCACCATTTTTCCTGGTTCTCCTATAAGTATACAATCTTGAAACGAGCTGTATACGACTACCTTCCTACAAATATTGTTCCAGTCCACTCCCGATTGAATTCCACTTATTTTCGTTTCCTGCATTATGTAGGCCACAGGTAGATTGTGGCACCACATATAGCAGAAAGTTAATATTTGTAAAACTCGTAGATGGGTGTCATCTAAAAAAGACCCTTTCCGGATGGACTGGCTCACCCTGCTCGTCCCGGCTCTCCTATGCCCTTAAAATATCTTTCCTTGCATCAACTGTCGTTGAACTTTTTGCCATTCTTAAGGAATGACTATCACATTTTAATTTTCCCTCTTTGGAGATTTCATTTTCGTGTACCGAACCCGTATAATCGCGGTCAAATATATCGTACAAATCGAAGGACTTCATGTTAGTTCTTTGTTTACATCACCTTTCTTATAACGGAATATATTTATACTTTTTCTATTATGTTACATTTTAAGGCTGTAAATATTATATTATGTTACATAAAAGGCTGTATATATTATACTTACATTAAAAAGCTTTTAAGGGGTTATTTCCAAAAAATTGACTGTATATCCCAAACGGTTTGATATAACACCTTCATATGACTACTCAATGGATAGTTTGTAAGTTTTATAATGATAGCCATTTTGTATTAATCGGATACGTAGAACTGGGAACACAGACACGAACTTCCGGGTCAAATAACCGGACAACCGGGTCCGTCCATTAAGAAAAAAATTTCCCATAATTAGGGTAAAAATATATACCTCTGAAAACTACCTCGTTTTTATTAGAGTGGTTCCATATTACCACAGGCGTGGATTTATTAAAGAATATTTTTAGAAGAACCTATTACGACAAGTGTGGATTTATTAAAGAATATTTTTAGAGGACCCCTCAACGCCGGCATTGACATATTCAAGAATATTTTTAGAGGATCCCTCAACACAGGCATTGTCTTATTAAAGAATATTTTTAGAGGACCCCTCAACACAGGCATTGACTTATTAAAGAATATTTTCAAACCTCTGAACACAGGCATTGACGTATTAAAGAATATTTTTAGAGGACCCCTCAATAAAGGCATTTGACTTCTTAAAGAAAATTTTTAGAGGGCCCCTCAACACAGGCATTGACTTATTTAAGAATTTTTTTTAAAGAACCCACTATGGGTCAGAATCCCATTTTGGCCATAATTAGAATAGTGGATTTATGAAATAAATACAACATATATGGGTTTCAAGAAAAAAAAACAAACAAAAAAAAATAATAGAGTAGATCGAAAACGGCGGTCAATTTTTTTTAAAGTCGCCTAGTAGTCATAGTTCATTTAATCAAAATCTTTTTTTAATGTACATTTATTTTGTTTGTAATACATTTCTGTATATTTTTGCTATTGTTTTAAAATTGGTAAAATTTTTTTAGTAGTCCAATATCTCTTCCTATTACATTTAAGCCGCTTTATAATGATGCAATTTATATTTAATTGTGAAATGTAGTTTACAGTCTTAAGATAGAAAGACTAGGCAACATGAAACATAAATAAAATAAAAATCAAGTTAGTTTTTAAACACGTTTTGTAGAGTTATGGCCACTAATTACAAATGAGAATTTAAATTTTGAAAATAAAAGAAAAACTAAATTTAGTTCAAAAAGGGTACAAAATCTCTAAAAAAACAACATAAGTGGAGCAAAATCGATAATTTTTGGTACGAATATGTGCTACACAATGCGATCATAAAATACCAAATTACTATGTTGCTAAAACTTTTAAAGCAATGTTCAATGATTATGAACGTTCGCAGACGGTCGCAAAATTCTGTACCGTCAACATATCAAGGCGTCGATTGATGCTCCAATTATTAAAATACCCTCCGGCTCAGAAACTCAATTTATTGAACAAAAAAAAAATATATATATATGTTTATGAGTTTTATATTCGAAATTTTTTATTATATTCAAATTACTAATAATTTCCACTTTCATAATAATCTCCAGTTCCTTCTGTTTAATTGCCCGCAATTTCAAGTTAATATTTTGACGCATTATGTTTATCGTCCATGATGGTGTGTATGGCATATACATTTTGAGGAGGAGTATATTATTTTTACTGAAAAATGGATTCGATTTTTTCTTACAGAAATAGGAAATCGTTTATGCTTTGATGTGAGGTGATCAAATGTCATAATTCAAATGTAATTCAATAATTCAAAGTAAATCATAATGAAATAATTCAAATGCCATAATTCAAGTCATAGTTATCTGTTTCGCATGCTTTTCGATGCTTCTTTGACCATTGCTGGGGAACAAAGTACTGTTAACATGTTTCTAAGCCATAGAAATGGATGTTTAATATCACATATATGTATGACAGCAAACATTTTAAAAAAAGTAGCCAGTGATTAATCCCTCTTCAATTTTTGTATATCATTCGCACCTTTTAGCTTGAGATGCACACAACATAGCTGAATAATTAGAAATTTTGGCAAACTCTTTCCTATGCATACTTTGTAGCGTTTACTTAAGTAGTATAACATAGATATAATGTTAAAATCGAAATTGCATGCTTCAATTATAGAATTTATTTGTGCAACGCTCCAATTATATAATTTATTTGTGCAACGCTCCAATTATAGAATTTATTTGTGCAACGCTCCAATAGCTCCTTTAAACAATAGTCATTGTATTTTATGCTCCAATTAATAATATTACTTCTTTCTTAGGCCCAAAGAGTGTATAGTTGTAACATTTTGGATGTGGAGTCGCCGTCTCTTAGAGCTTTGCTTTGACCAAACAATATTTATCACTTTGCTTTTCTGTAGGATGTATGGACTTCGCCACATTATATATTGGTAACAATTGTTCAGAATTTTCTGAATTGCTTCGTAATAGAGTAATCTTTTTCTGCTTTTTCCTTTGTTCTCATAAGTATAGACTCTCTTTGAAGAGTGAAATGAGCATTACATACTCACATACATTGAAAGCCATGACATCACGAATTTGCACAAACAAGTATGTTTGTCAATACATTGCCGTCCATTATCACATCACATTATGCACTCAATTTTTTAAAAAACTTTAAATTAAATAATAGGTAAAAATCGACTTTTGGCTTAAACAATTAAAATGTACATAAACAAATTCACATTAGTCCATTAAAACAACTTCTGGACTGTAGGTTTGGCCCTTAGGTGGAACAAACTGTTGTGGGTGTGTTTGTCCTTTAAAACTGTTATTGGTGTTTGCATTCTCTTCAGCGACTCAGCTCTTCCTTGAACTGCCTCACCTCCCTTTTTAATATCCTTTTTTTTGGATTTTTCCATTCTTCTTTGATTTTTTTTTTGTTTTGAACATTTTGAGCACCATAAACAATTTGCGTATTTGTATAGTAGTTTTAGATCACGAATGACGCACTGTTGTTTGAATCTGGGTTGGAGGTAGAGTTTTGGCTTTCCTGAAATATAAGAGAACAATAAGAAAATAATTAGAATTTTTATTAAAGTAGAAAATACAGAAATATAGCAGAAAAATATTCGTGTACTCTTTTCTCTTTGTTTCCGCTGCAGGTCTTAACACATTTCATACACATTTTCAAACTGACATTAATTTAAAATGCTGGACTGCACGCACTACAGCGTACACTAGCTTTATCCTCTAATAATCGGAATGGAAAATTCAATTATTATAATTCGTGAAAGCGTTTAATTTTCATAATTACAGTCAACGCCACGTATATCAAATGATATATTGTCAGAAAGAAAAAGTACGAATTTTTCATAAGCCTGTAGGCTTTACTTTCAATTGCAAAAGACAAAAAGGGAAGTCTGTACATGAAACAACAAAAATTACTTTGATTTTTTTTCTCAAAAAGTGAGTGATTTTAAAATTTATTGTCCGTACCAATATGTGTCCGATAACGCAAAACTAATGAATAGGGTTTATTCGCAATTTAAGGCTGTGGTAAGTTGTAACATATTTATGTATGTAACATATTAACTGTCATAAACTCGGGGTATGTATGAGAATTTTAGTCAGTACGAGTTTTCGAACTTGAGGCAAGTTTTGTAAAAATTATTAACATGTGCAAAGATTATTAGCATTTACGCATCAGCCAGAAGATCTTTGACTACGTATTTTTCTCTTGATGTGCGAGAATAAAAAGAAGTCATTGGGTACCAAATCCGGAATGCACAACGGATGAACCATCAATTCCACGGTTTGTCTTGTCAAAAATGCGGGGATTTATAAATTAATTTTGAAACGCGCTGATTTATAGATCTCCGAATGTGTGCTGTATCAATCGATTTACAGATCCCAATCAGTTTTTATAAATCTCCGAATGTGTGCTGTTTCAATCGATTTACAGATCTCAATCGGTATATTTGTTGTGTAACATTTCCTACATCAAGGCTCATTAATAAGGTCGAACAGTAAGGCCACAATATTTCACCGGGCTGTCAAAATGCGTCAGATAAAAAGAGTAAAATTGTCCTTCTTTAAATAAATTATGAGTAGATGATTATGTTAAAAAAACTATAATTTATTTTTATATAGATCATTTATACAAATCTCAAATTCGTATATGTTTATTAGAAAATATTTAATCTCAAGACAATATTCTATATTCATTGAGAGCACAAAAACATATCAACTTTTGACTTTACTGTATTGCGTATATATTAAATTTATTGAATTACAAATTAAGTCTGATATTTTTAGAAAATATATTTATTCTGTCATCAGTTTTTACTCGACGAGGGGTAGAAAAACTTCTTCAGCTGGTTCACTTTTTACCGGTATCGTTCTTAAGATTTGTAAAATATTTATATGAATCTTGATAATGTTTATTATTTCGTCCAAATATGGGACAAATTATGTAGTTCTATAAAAAAATTCGGAGTACGAACTCATTACATTTGACATGTACTTTGGTATACCAACCCTTCGTCGAATTAAACTTTTAGCCCAAATTTGTCAGCAATAATGTTTGTTTCCATGTATACAGCATGTTTCTATGTATATAGTATATGATCAATAGCTTGACAATGTCCAGATTAATAGTCTGAAGGGACTGGGACGAGTGTATGATGTACTCAAGTGTTGAGATACGACTAACATTATAGATATATGTAATAAGAATTGTTTGATAAAAATAAATCTAAATAAAATGTTATCATTTTCTATTTCCCTATTTCTTCCAACGATTCTATTATCTCTTCTATAGATTCGTTTAATATTTGTACGCAATAAAGCCGCTCAACCCATAGTATTTCACAATAAGAATGTAGTCGTTTGAAAGATTTGTTTGCTTCCCGAAAGATTCTACATAAAGTAGCAGCCGCTTTTAGAACATTTCAAAAGAATGAGAAAATTTCCAAAATTGTAGAAAATATATTTCGAATTTCTCGAATCTTCGCATATAAAATTAAATTCGGCGCATATAAACTTAAATTTTTAAGTGTGAGAGGAACAAAGAATGTATACTGATTTAATAATGTTGTTCACTTCATTATAATTGATTGACATGTTATAGGCGCGCCTTCATATCCCTGACCTCTCAAAAATTTTGGATCCAAACCCAAACAGCTTATTGTGTTTTTTATGACGGTTGATAATCCTTTTCTTATTAATCCATCACTTCCACGTAGCAAAGGAAACAATCTTTGCCACTTTTAAATACCATGTCATATAATCTAATACATATTGATAGCTGCTCCTTTCCGGAAATATTTGCAGTTTCATCCGCTAAACCTGAAAAGAACTCAGCACTTTTCACATCTTGAACAATTGACTTCTGAATGCATTCTCCAATTATTTCTATTAACTCGTTCCGTATTCTGGGACTCAGGTATGTTACATTTTTGGGCGTATTCTCAATTTTGTTTTCTTTGGATTATCTACGTCTTAAGACAGTACTCCGGAGTCGTTACTTCCTCACAAGGCGATGTCCTCCCTTGCACATAATAATGTGCTTCAATGACCACTTAACTTTATACTTATGTTCTTTCAATGTATCGGAAGATTTTTGGTCCACAATATGTTCTATACGCTTTGAAAAATCTTTCATATTTTATATAAAGTCCTGAGTCCTTATCATCGCGTCTTTGTGGTATTTCGTGTTTTCGTGAGCTGTAAAGCATCCAATAGAATATCTCCAATTTTTAAAAGGTTCAGACAAAAGACTTGGTGGGTTCTCTTTCCGCACCCTCCTTTATGTGAAAATAAGATGCAGACTTTACAAAAATCACCTTTTGGTAAATATGAGTATGCGATAATATAATACCCGATCGAACCATTAATTTGAAATGTTCTTTAATTTTTTTGTGGCTCAAATTCATACATTGAGCGTGCAATCCATGTATTTGGATACAGTTTTTAAGTCGTCTGCAAAGGTCGTTTCAAGGTCTTGACCAATGTCAAAAATATGGATTGGGAAAGGCAATACTAATACTGCTGTATGTACCCTATACTACGCTGTCATAGATTACTGTAATTTATTTATGTACACATTTGGATATATGTCTATTTATACAGCGACAGATCATATATGAGAGCGAGGTGAATTGATTTGAGCTTTTTTATATCGATCTTTTCCTCTCACGAGCTCTCAGTGAGTACAACTCTCTTTACAACAACATCAGAAGTAAATAAAAACTTCAAGAATCTACACAATTATAAAAATCGAAAAATTGACAACAATCACAAAAATATATATTAAAAATAATTTTGCATGAAAATGTACTTACCGCAGGTCTTATTTATTTAATGTTGTAGTCCGAGTTCTTTTAATTTGTATCCTTATTGTATGTAACAAATATTTAGAAAACTGAAGCCACAACTAATATTGTTTTTTTTTAACTAATTTATATTCAAACTTCCACCAGAATGGCCAATGCCAACACAATCACAATATTTTTTTCTAAGGCATGTTTGTATTTTTTGTTAGTTTGGTTTTTTACCCGATAGTTAAAAAAAGTCGTTGGTGACCAACAAAGGACAACGAAAATCAGCTGCAATGCGTTTTTACATTAACACATCAGTTTTACATGAAATCAAGAAAACCTATGTATTTTGTATGATAATTTTATGTGACAATTGTGGGCAAGAGCTGATCTGGTTTGCAGAATTTTTTGAATTGCTTTGGAAGATAGCAATAACTTGCTGTGGTTTTGAGAGAGTTTTCATTAGCATGCCACAAAAATAGGAAGTCTATTTAGTGCACCTGACGATTCGATTAACTGTCACAGTATGTGGTTACTACTTGAATTCGAGGTGCAGTTTTGCCAATCATGTGAAATATTATAACAAAGCGTAATTTTCTTTTTCGCTCTTGTGGTATGCGCCTTATAGGGTTAAATTTAAAAGAAGAAGAAGAAAACAAATTGATTGTATAATTGTTGTGTTTAACAGTAATAAAGAAAAACTAATATGAGGGTAGGAGAAATTTCCTAGGAAAAAAATGGTAGGAAAACTGTCCTTTTTAAATACACCTGCGAAGAAGACTGGACGAGTGATCTCCCTGAACCCCAAGAAAACAAACACTAAAAAGGAAGAAAAGGGTAAACAAAGGCTAATAATTTTGACTTTTACCTACCTTGTCGTTGAGGTGCAGGTGAGGATTCCGAATTGAGCTCAACTTTGGGTTAGGCGACCATCCTTCGCTGTGTCCTATAGATTGTAGTTGGTTTTATAGGCGACACTTTCCTTTGTCCTTAAGCTGTAATGAAGAAAAATAAAATATATTAGAAATGATAAATTCGGAGTATAATTATACGCTAATACTATAAAACACATACTTGCATTACATATTGGGAAAAGCCAGCATCCAACACAAAAGCCACCTTCAGCGTCCATGCCCTCAGAAAACCCTGAAAAGAAAGAAGAAAAGTAAATGTTTGGCGTGCATATTATCGACCACATACTATTCTCTTCAATGTAAATGAATTGCATAAGATTTTATCTTAAGTTTATGTTCGATTGATTTTGAATTGAATTACAAAAATTCCTTGAACTATTTGCAACGTCTATGTAAATTCGAAACCCAATGAAAGATCCATGAATAAAAATATTATATCGTTTGGTTTTTTAAAATAAAAAAATGTCTTGCGACATGGAAATCTAAAATAAAATAGGTAAGAAAACGTAGATTCCAAACAGGTGGGGAAAGTATGGGGTATTCCATGATTGAAAAAAAATGGAGAATATGAATACCATGTCAAGGTGGGATTTTTCCTGGCACAAAATATAGAAATAGAAAATGCCCAATAAACCAATTAATTTCAGACTGATAAGAACCCACTTCGCTATCACGTGATTTGCTGTTGGTTTTCTTTTTTTTTTTTGTCCTCCCGCTGGCTATAGATGTTTTGGTTTTTTGTCCACTTTATCGAGGTCTAACTTATTGACAAGAACTGCGACCCCAAAGACTGAGCTGTTGTCGGAGCAAAGTGTCAGCCAACTAACGCCGTCAATAAATTAGTTCCTACTCCAGACGATAGAGGTCCCTAGGACAGGACAAAAATGGCGCCCGCAACGTGGGGCCTTAGAAATCAGGTGTCCAACTTCATATTTTTGTGTGCCACTCCTTACGCTGTCCTACCTCTGTAGTCGGACACCTTAGTCCCGGCATTAGATTTATCGTAAGTCGCGCTGTTGGGTAAGGTATCTGTTCTGACGGGGGTAGGATGTGGTTTGGAAGGTGGTGATGTTGTTTCCGATTGGATTTGTAAGTCGCGGTTTATTAGGCTGAGTTTATATCAGTAGATCGGTAGCGACGATTCTGAAAAGAGGATATAACCAGCATTTGTTTCAGTAGTTAATTTAAATAGACCAAATTAGTTTGCATACCTGTCCGTATGTCTAAGGTAATATAAATGATGGATGCACAGACTCGGGAGTCGTGGATAGGTGCGTATTTTATATGTGTAATCCAGTGTCCCTAAGTAAGTGGCCGTTAGGTCCTGTTTTTTGTTAATTTTAAGGCAACGAGCAAAAGAAAAAAAGAAGTGTTTATGAATTGGAGATTAAGTAAATATTTTAGCTCATTGTTGTTATGATGTTGATCGATTTATATTTACCCACCTGTGAAAGATCTACGTTTTCGAATCCCTACAGATAAATAATTGTTTCGGCATTCCGTATAATTTACCTAGAAGAAAAATAAAGAAAAAACAGTTAAGGAGTTAGTATATTTACAGTTTAGATATCAATCGAGATACAATCCTAGAATAGAAAAGAGAAAAAGTTTACAGAGGTAGTGTGATTAAATACTAGCTAAGTTTAAATGGTGAATACAAGGTCGAAATCGTATGAAGCTGAGGATAAAGACCCAAACGGCTCCATAATGTCTACGGTTACGGCAACTACAAGAACAGCGGTAACAACAATGACAGGTAGAGGGGTATTTTTCGTCTGGGGAAGGCACTATTGGTACGCCAAATTTCAGCAGTATAACCGCTCAAAATATTCATCAGGAAATGCGAAGAGAAGGTTCTCAATGGCAACAGGAACGAATGGGTTTCCATACTGCCGATACTGCGCTGCGAGAGGTCATAAGTTCAGCAATAAAAGTGGGCCAGATGGAGTTGATACGTCTGCTCAATGAGAAATTATGCGTGTTGGTGCCACAACTAGTACAAAAGAGCTTGACTGATATGGGAACGAGTTTAAACGGCAGTGGCCGGAACCAAATCGGTGCAGAGAACAGATCGATACCCGCCGGATATCCTGGTTTGGGCCAGTCAGCTCATCTCTCAGCACCTGCCGCCCAGCTACAGTATCTGGAAGTGTTTTATGCGAGTACCTACTCATAGGCCTACCTCGCAGTGGCTGAGCCACAGGCGGATATGTGCCCACCAGCACCGAAGTGCTGCACCAATTGGAGAGAGAAGGCATACTCTCCCCCTTGGTGAGGGGCGAAACCACAACCCCCGCGAATCTCCCCAGGGGGCCACACCAACTGTCAGGCTGGATCAACAGATCCAGGGGCACCTGACACCCGCGGTACGGAAAACCTCCGCTCAGGCTCGAGACCGGAGCTTCTCCCAGTTCGACACACGTCCGGGCTGGTATCCCAAAACAAAAGAAACAACAGCGATAACCGCAAGTGGCAAGGAAAACCTGGCAAAGGGCCCAAAGGACCACGGCATCGGACATCACAACACAAACAATGAACAAAACTGCCCTCACGGACAGCCTACACTACATCCACAGGACGAGTGAAGCACATGAAGCGGAAACCACGAACCACCCACCATGCACAGACAACCGCAGGTAGCACGTACACCACCTACAACCGCCAACAACCGATATAACAGCATTCCGTCAGTATATGCTTGCAGTCCACGGTCATCCCGCACCCACATAAATTCGTCTGTGACAGGCATCTTTTATGCAGAAACGCATTGAGAGAGCCATGCCCCGTCAGTAAGAAACCAGTACATGAGCCGAAGCGAAAGTCTGGCCGGTCCACTACGAACGTTGCGTCACGAATAAATTCGTACGTCACTCTCCCTTTGTCAATGTTCGTCCACCTTGTCCTTCACCTATCAACAACACAATCCCGAAGGATAGTGCTGTACCGCCTACTCTCCCCATCCACCAAATCAGAAGGCCTGAGTCAATCATCCTCATCCAACTGCAAACCACGCTTAAGCTTTCACATGATAGCCCTACATCTCACTTCAAGATCAAGCGGCGCGACGCCAATCAGCACCTGCAACGACTATAGGTGCACCATAAGTTGCGCAGGCAACAAAAAGCCCACCATATATGATGAGCACAGAACGCCTACTCAAGCGTAAATAGGTCCGCAAAACACGCCTGATGGTCCCAAGGACCGTTGTCAGCTTCTGCTTCAACCGATCGAAGTGTAGAAGAAAGAGATATTCAACAGTACACGAATACCTTATGCCGCGTTCACCAGCTGGAATGCAGAGAGGACGACTGCGTGTCAATCTGCCTTTCAGCAGCATCAGCACCGTCTTCTCGGTAGGCACTTCCACTCCACCTCGGCCACTCCAAGCCTGCACAATCTGCATAGCTTGCTCACCACGATTTTCCAGTTCAAGGCGACTATCCCCTTCAATCATGATGAGCAAGTCATCCGCATATGCATAGACCTTGAAGGAGGCAGCAAGCTCCCGCAACAGAGGATCCATCATAAGATTCCATATACATAGACCACAAATGGAGCCCTGTGACAACCACGCTGCACATCTCTCCAGACCGAAGCACTGGCTCCCACGACACAAGCCTTCCTATCCCGGAAATAACTTGCCCAAAGAGCGACCTCCCTACACCTGACCTCCGACAACCTTGTGAGCACGCTATCCCATAAAAGGAAGCACGCTACCCCAAGAAAGGAATTTGACCCGCTCAGGCTATCTTGCACATGCCGCCAAGCGTCCACAACAATTCTACCCTCGGTAAAACCGAACTGATACAAGGATGTACCTTCGCTGTAGCAATCCTTAAGCCGTGCCACCATAATTCTCTCCAGTACCTTTCCAAGCACTGGGAGAAGGCTTATGCCCCGATACGAGCGAGGATCACTCCTAACCCGATCAGGCGACTTAAGTAAGACCACAACTCGGGCACTCTTCCAAGTACGCGGGAAGTATCCATGACGAATGCAGCTGGAGAAAACGGATTCGATATATTCCGGCATAACCTTCCAGATGGTTTTCACCATCCTTCCAGTCAAACCTGGCGATTTTCTACTTCTAACCCGGCAGATACTGTCCACAACTTCTGTACGATCCAAACCCGGAGGCTCCCTCATTTCATCAACAAACGGAGGAAATGATGGAGTCTCCGAATCCGGAAAGAATGTTCCCAACAAAAGCCCTACGCTCTCCCCCCAACCCGAGGTGGTTGTCGCAAAGCTGCTACGCAACCCCTGTAGGTCAACCTGTCTCTTAGACCCACCATGCCGGCACACACGGTATACTATACCCCACGGATCATCTCCATTGTCCCGTACGAATCTCCTCCAATTGTCTTCTTTACTCCTAGACAGCTCGTCCTTGTACGTACTAAGAGCAGCAAGGAACTCGGATTTACGCTGCGCTAAATCTTCCGCATTGACACGCCTGGCTCTTTGGGAGCGCCGCCTAAGACGCCTGACTGGCCGCCGCCTGGTCCACCATTGACCTTACTCGGCTTAGCCAGACGGCGTCTACCGAGGAGTACGTCATTGACGCTGCTCATCCACTCGTTCAACAAGCTGACCTAGTCATCTATGGTCCGTGCCCTAAAGTAGGGATACGTAGTCGAGCGCAAAAGTCGACTTTTAGAATTTTCAATTTTTGACCAAAAAGTCGATTTTTGAACTATTCGATTTTTTCCTTTGACTAAAAGTCGACTCTTCGATCTTTCGATTTTGTCAAAACTGTTCAAAATCGATTTTCGACTTTTAGTGACTTCTGCAAAATCGACTAAAACAAACAAATAAAGTAAAGTTGCGGAAAGTGCAATTTTTGAGCAATTTGAGCTTTGTGTTAAAAAAACCTAATATTTATGAAGCAAATCGAAAGTCGATCTTGAAAAGTCGACTTTACGATTTTCTCTTAAATCAAAAGTCGACTTCGACTTTTAGACTTTTCAATACAAAAAGTCGATTAATCGATTAGTCGAAACTCGATTTACTTATCCCTACCCTAAAGTCCACTAGTGGCAAAACCAACTCCCTGACACAGTACGCATAATGGTCCCAGTTCACATCTCGTTCCTACCAACCCCTGAAACACTCAGTTCCCTGCGTAGGTCCCCTCGGAGTGACCAAAATCTCAATGACACACATACCCCCTCAGGATGGCTACTTCTAACAGTACATTCGACACTGTCACTGTCAACAACTATTATAGCAGAGCCACATCCCTCGTCCGTAAAGGCTCGCATCCCCCCGACAATCCACGCACACAACCATCCCTACAGTAAGGTTCTTGCACCAACGCAAACATAGCGCCCATCCTCAGGATAGCTTGGCCGAACTCATACATCACGCTCGCAGACCGCTGGCAATTGTATTGCAAAATCTTCATTAATGGCGTGCATTAGCCCTCGCAGCCAGTTTAGCATAGCCTGGACATGCCATTGACAGCATAAAATGATTAGCTGGTAGCCCCTTAAATCCGCAATTCCTACAATGAGCTGGGTTGACACACTCAGCAGACAAGTGGCCCGTTCCTCCACAGTGTCTGCACACTTCAGCGCTCATCCGGCAATCCCTTACGCGGTGATCCACACCGAGGCACCTGAAGCAGACGGGGACTGGATCCTGCCTACGGACAACAAAACGGAACCAACGAATATAAACTGCTTAGCAACACACTCCGTACACTCGAACACCACATTGATCCGAGTGTCCCCGCTCACTGGAGGCTTCCACGGACCACTCGCCAACCTCAAGCTCTTCTTGTAGGTCTCCACCGACATACTATCTTTGAAATTCATGTCGTACATCTCTTCCATGAACTCGTCGGGAGACATCTCCGCATGCACACGCTGGACTACCAGACTCGGGCCAAGCTTATCCCTCACCGTCACCTCCAACATCCGCAAACGTCTTATTTGCCATGATTCTCTCCCTCTCCACCACAGATGGAGTGCGAATGACCCCACCGCCACTCTTCGTGGGCTTGACATCATGGACCCTCACCTTCAGCGCCGGGCCAACCTCCTCCACCACCTTCTTCACAACCTCAGAGGCTGGGGCACCACCCTTGTCCCTCACCACAACCGCGCAGGTCTCAGGCACTGCAACCATTGGCCTGGCAGCAACAGGGCCAACAGACAGGGCGCCGACTGCAACACAGGGGGCCTAATCCCTGGATGAAAACCTTCGGCCATCATTGCCTCAAACGCCTCAAGCTTGCCTCTCATTCTCCACGACAGCTCTCATCAAAATTTCTTCATACCGGCTAGAGAGAGAGATTATCTCGCGTGTCGTCGCCGGAGTACAATTCTCCTCGCTCACCACATCTAAGAGAGAGTCCGTCACTCTCTTAATCTCCGCCACAGAGACACCATCAGAACGACCAGAACAGGCAGCTACCAAGCTAGCCACATAACCAGCCTTACGGCAACCAGCGAGCCAGCCACCTAACCAGCCCTACGATCAACCAAAAAATATGTTCTAACATAAAAAATACGTTAGTACCCAAACATATAAAATACAGATATGTTACAGAATGTTGCAAACAAATATATGTTTCGATCCAAACATAATATGTTTGCATCCAAACATATGTTTGTTTGCAACCAGTCCCAAACATAAATATGTTTGGATGCAAACATATTTCTAACATATATTTTTCTGGCGACTTCTTCGTCGGCGACTTCTTCGTCGGAGAGCCCAATTTCATTCTCTTGCTGTCGGACTTACACCCTCCGAGCTCGCCTCACTCTCCGTATGCCTCAACCGCCTAGCAGCCGGAGGAGGCATCAGTGACGCAGAGGAACCGCTGCATGCGGTCATGTCACCGTCGGACGTCTCGGAATCCCCCACATCACTTGGAGGAGGATCCCCACCCTTCCTTCTTCTTACCACTTTAGGTGGCATCACACCCAAATAACCAAGATAAAAATGAACCACTTACCTTGGAAGCGCCTCTACAAATACCTTGTATGAATCTCACGACTGATCAAAATGAAAGTCAAATGGAATGCACAACCGTCAACAAGATCGCTGTCCACTACTCACAAAGGAGCACTAGTGTACCAGTTACTGAGACACCGGAGCACCCCAACAACAATTGTTTAAGACAGACAGAGTCAGAAAATTGAAAATTTGCACTAAAACGAGACAACAAATGTTGTATTTGTTCACCTAAAATTCACTTTTATTTTCGCTGGGCTACTTAACTACTCGTTCAAATGCTAAACCCCGATTGACCGCCCAGGTGCAGAAGGAAACGACGGTTCATCGTCGAAATACCCAGAGTGGAGTGCCTTCTAGTCCAGAACCAGCAGAACAGGTAGCTACCAAGCTAGCCACATAACCAGCCTTACGGCAACCAGCAAGCCAGTCACATAACCAGCCTAACGGTCACCAGCAAGCCAGCCACATAACCAGCCTTACTGTCAACCAGCGAGCCAGCCACATAACCAGCCTTACGGTGAACCAGCGAGCCAGCCACCTAACCAGCCCTACGGTCAACCAGCAAGCCATACACATAACCAGCCTTACGGTCAACCAGCGAGCCTGCCACCTATCCAACCCTACGATCAACCAGCAAGCCAGTCACATAACCAGCAAGTCACTAGACCAAGTTCTTATTTCCGTTCCAAATATGTTGGAACTTTAATTATTTTGAATATTGAAAAACCTATACGAAATTCGTTTCAGCCCACTGTGCGAAAATTCTACCTGATACACCCTTAGACTATGCACCATTGGATAGGCCGTGGAAAGAGCTTCTGGACCCAGTATTTATTTCGGTTTCAAATATGTTAGAACTTTAATTATTTTGAATATTCAAAAACCTATGTGTGACTCACCAAGGGACCAATAGTTATTTGCCAATAGAAACTCCATCTTCCCTAACAAAAGAAAAATCAGGGATATACTTTATATTTCCAATAGGTCCCCATTATATTCCTAATGATGTGTAGTAAAAGAAAAAAAAATAAATCTGAATTGGTTTTGTGTCTTAGAAAGACAAGCCACATAACCCCACATTTGTGAACCCCAAAAATCATTAAATTCTTCCAATACTTCAACTGTATTCTCTTAGTTTATTCTTTTTTTTCTATTAAATAAAATCCCATAGTACACGAAATAAGCAGCGCCCGATTCATAATTAAAAACAAAACACAATTAACACCATTTTCGATGCTTCGAACCCAGCAGGCTTTCGGATTTCTTTAAGGCCCTCAAAAATACATATGAATTATAATCGAATTTTCTTAAATTCGTATTGAATTGTTGTTGCTGCACGGATGTGGTGGGTGGCCAGACACATTGTTCAACAAAAAATTTTAATGATGCAAATGATTGATTTTTACCTTACATACGAACGCATAGCATGCGCCGCCAAATTACAACAATACAGCGCATTATTTCGGCTCTTATCAGCATGGGTGCATTGTGCAGCATCCATTGGCGATGAGACGAGGCGTGGTAATTGCTGGAACTGCGATCGGTACAGCGTTCAATGGCGTCATTACTCTGAAATGAATACAGTGTTATTTAGGCAAAAGTTTCTTCCTCAGCACCAAGGTTGAGAATTCAATTCCTGATTCATATTTTAACCATTCTTATGCACCAGTTACCGACGGATGTTTCAAAATCTCACATCGAGATTAATGAGCAGTACCACATTCAGGTACTTCAAGAGAATATCACAAAACAGACATGTTTGGCACACCACGACTCCAGGCCCAGATTGTTCTCCACATGTATTACAGAGGATTTGTTGCGATTCGACACAGTGTGTAGGGTGGTCCAAGAAGTTTTCCTCCCCTTACAATTAATAGCGAAACTATTTAATTATTAAAAACTTAGCTTATTAACAACAATAAAAAAGAAAATGAAGTGTCAATATAAGTTTGGCACTTTATTACTTTAGGGTCGTACTTAATGCTAATGCGTACGATTTCAATGAATGCTACCCAAATACGAATTGCGTTTAAAAATAAAAGGGTGGTACCTAAATTATTGCGTATTCGTACAATTTTATTCACTTCCAAAGTTATATACATGAAAGGTGATTTAATAAGGTGTGACAACCATATGGTTTTAAATTTTTTTCATTTTTGTTTGTGAAGCAAATTGTAAAACGTAATTTTGAAATAAAATTTGAATTATTGCTATTAAATTTAAAATGTCCTATTTTATTAATAAAGACGAAAATGATGACCGTAGCAAAAGAATTTGCTGATAGAACGGTTTATTTTAAGTATCTCAAAGGACAATAAGGAACGAATTTGGGGAAAATATACGATATTAACCCGTATATAATAAAAGACTTACGAAACGAAATTCTGACTTTAATACGTCAGAAGACCGGGCACCAAAAATATCTTCACAATTTAAAAGAGGATTCTATTGCGCAGTCTGCAACCACATCATATTTTATGAAACGATGAGGCTATTCAATACAGAATTTTGAAAGCCCATATCTCAGGGACATAAGGGCTAGATGCAGTAGTTTTCAAAATTATCAGCATTCAGATAAACACGTTTATTTTTTATGTATATTTTTACAATACCAATGAAACAGATTTTCCATTCATTTAAAAAAATAATGTCCATGTGCGAACAGCATTAAACCCATCGCACCATTTCTTATAACTCTAGTGATCTGGAAACAATTATAGCAAAGTGTTCATTGGATAGTTCAGACATTTTGCAAGTTGATACGTTTGATATCTTCGACAACAATTTCAGTTTCACCACAGGCCAATGCATTTAAATATTCTTCATTTTGTTAAATGACAACGTTTGTGAATATTCATTTGAACGTTATATGGTATTATTAAAGATGGTACGAAATACATAATCTTCTCTTTGTATATGTATGATTTTTGTTGAAAAATAACGGATATCCTCTGCATTTGCCGCCCGAAATGAAACGTTGATTTTTGGCTAATGAAGGACTAAGTGAAAACGCTCTTAAATTTGGACGATTATCCTATATTTTCCAAGAATATTTTATTTTTGTAGAAATTCTTAAAACATGAATTATTATTTTATTGTTGTTTTGAAATACTTTTTGTCAAAAAGTAATTGTCGGCATGACAATTTAATTTCTATAACAACAATGTTGTTTTTGTAAAATGTTAGTTGTTGTATATGATTCATACACCTTATTTAAACACCTTGGATACATGTATTTCAATGAATGTTATCAAAATACTCATTGCGTATTAAAATATAGTTGAAAATTTTCAACATCGACAATGCGTATTTTTTGTTTTTGTATAAGAGTAAACATTTTTTTATCCCTTAAACATTTTTTTAATTAATTTTCGAGTGGCAGCTTTTTTTCGATTACTGACTGTCCAACAACCATGAATATTTTTGTGGTTGCCTGATGAATGATAAACATGAAAGGCCATACTATCAAACAAGCAAAATTTGAGCAAGAGTGTCATTCAAAAGTGCTAGTGTGTACACTGCTTTAAACTCAAATTAGCTGTACAGCTTACTGTGCAATAACACTTGAATTTAACTAGAACCATCAGCACATCTGTTGGTACAAAAAGGGCCTAAGTAGAATGGAGGCGTAGCTCGTTTTGCCTTATTGCGTTAACGCACACAAATAGTTAAAATGTATATATAACTGCGGCAACAACAAAAATATTCATGGTTGTTGGGCAGTTAGTATTCGATAAAAAGGTGCCACTGATTTATGCCAAGTGCAGACGAGTGTTGTTCACTCTCTCATTCGTTGTTCGACCCTTAATTATAAAGTATAGGCTCATACCATATTCAGGAGAATGAGAACTATTATTTCTATTTGGATACAATTTCAAAATGTCAAACATAGACTTTGATACTAGTATTACTTTGGAATCAAATCATCTGGCACTTGCTGTAACCTTTTATTATACCATGCTGCAAAGGTAACAACGTTACCTATCATCCGACGGGGCGTATAAAAATATTCATCTTCTTTTTTGTAGAAATGTTCTTGATGGTTAGCTATGGGCTAAATTCTATTCAAAATAAAATGCCACACGGGCTATAGCATGAACAAAAGATATATCCTGTTGTAAAACGTCCAACGAGCTAGTTGAATTTTAGGTAGACCTGTTAGCACGCAACGCATTTAAAATCAGCTGTATGCTGTGGGTTAATGCATGTACGTAATTGTGAATGCGAACAAGGCTGTTCAAATGTCCGTCAGAACATGGTATTATCTGGCAATATGGTACTGATCTGGCAATATGGAACAAAAACTGCTCGTAAGAGAGCAATCTCTTGTTGCTTTTTAGAAAGTAGCTCTCTCTTGTCATTGTTCTCATAAGTATAGACTCTCTTTGAAGAGTGTAATATTCCTTTTCACTCTACAATATAGAGTCTATATTTAAATGAAGATTATGTACCGTTGAGGTGCTTCACCGTTCTTTGACTACGATCGTTTTCGCACAGGTTTATCGTATCTGATCCATTTCTCATTCCAGTCACCATCCGTTTAGGAAATGGGTCGATCTCATTCCAAGGCTTCGCAGATGGAAATTCGATCCATCCTATTTTTTCAGTTATTTTTTTTATTTTTGAATCCAGCTTTGTGTCAACGGTATTTAAATGGACAATATGAAAATAAATACCCAAATAAAATTAAAACACAAATATATTAGAAATTGTCAAATAGAATATTGTCGTAAACAATATTACCTTCTTATTACAATTTGTGTTGGTATGCTCTCTGCTAGCTTAGTGGACGAAATCCATCAAGCGTACTTTGACAATTTTTCAAGACTGACTGATGCAAAGGCGGGCGCGTATAACGACAAAATGTAAGTGATTTGACTTTGACAACAATACTTTGCGCCGAAAGCGCAAAGTTTCAATTTGAGATAATATGACAAATAAATACAAATCTGAATAATATTCTTAATTGAACAAACGGTTTAAAACAGTTTTTGGTTGATGTTTAGCTCCTGGAGGATGTTACGACTTTTTTTCTTTTTCCCCAATCTATTATTTCACTATTATGAAAACTTCAATAACATTTATTCGCGGCAGTCAGATCAACATTTTTTTATATTTTTCCTGTTTGTCTTGCAACGAATGAAAATATAATGTACAATGAAAAAATAGCATTCAACACATAGCATTCAACATCACAAATAGAGAACATACAAAAAATGTGTTTTGATGCTCTGCTTTTGATAAGATCATGTTGATCGAAAAAAATAACGATACCTGCCGTTGCATTTTTCTTAAAAACAACAACACATACTTGGTTGTGCAAATGTGTGTACATAATTCTCATTTAAATATAAACTGCGACTATATTTTAGAGTGAAAAGGAACATTGCGCATTGGTATATCTGTTTCACTCTTCAAAGATATGACAAGAGATGGCAGTTTTTGTTCCATATTGCCAGATCAGTAATATATTGCCAGATAATACCATGTTCTGACAGGCATTTGAACAGCCTTGTTCGCTTTCACAATTACGTACATGCATTAACCCACAGCATACAGCTGATTTGAGTTGAAGGCTCGTACCTAAATTAAATGCGTTGCGTACTAACAGCCCTAACTAAAATTCACCTACACAACTTCCACGAAAAACAAACTTTCTGTGGATCTATATTCTGAGCTTGGCCAATATTTCGCGGCCGACAATTAAGACTAATGTTCAGAACAGCCCTTCTTATTACTTGTCCAGATTCCATTCCCTTGTGTTGTGATCTTCTTATTCCCATTGGAGCCTATAGATAGACTCGAAAAAACACAAAAATTAAGTTTTCGGTCCACTTCATCATACAAATAATTATGTAATCGTCGCGAAAACTGGAATTTCATGGAACATTTTAAAGCGATAAGCGCTACATTTCCGTCTTCTAGTGTGGTAAAGGGTTACTAAATAATATCTGAATACATTAGCACCTGTAAATATTTAAGTGTAATTCCCACATCTGAGTACATACGACAATGGAATTGGTATCAATTAAAAGGATATTGGATATACCAACAATGTTTCGGGTATATGTCCTTCAGGGGTAAATCTGTACGCTATAGAATACAAATTTTGTAATTTTTCACACAAAAGTCAGGGTCCATTTGACCCGCTAAATATTGGCCGATCCTTATCAAAACAGGTATGCTTATTCTTTGGCCCGATCACCCTCTCTATGTAAAAATTCGCGATGTTTGGGCCACAATTGAGGCCTCTAGAGCGACCAGAAAAACCGAAAAAAATTAATTAATAATTAATTCATTGGCCAGAACCCATCCTACATGCAAAATTTCGTGATGATTGGTCCATAACTGTGGCCATGTCTAGATCGACTCAGCTAGTCGAGATATGACGATCGGTATACTTAAAGGTCGATCTAGGACCAATATTTCGCGGCGTTACAAACTCTTGGGACTGCACATAGATATAAAAGCCTGACAACATAGTTGTGTAGGTTATTTAGGCTTCAAAAAAAAATGTTTAAAAAAATCTACGCCTTATAATACCCTTTTATATATGTATTATACCATCAAAGTTATATGCATACATTTTTGAATAAGTTTTTGACGGACCATCAGAACTATAGGCGTGATTTTGTTAAACAATGTCTTCCTAACTGCATGTGTGAATTTTAAAATGACACATCACCTAGGAACATTAGAGCTACATGAGTGGAATTTTTAATGAGTAATGAGTAAAACAAATATTCAAGGGACGTTTTGTATTCTCATGGGGAAAATCTCCATACCAAATATATATATATATATATATATATATAAGCTCAACATGTGAAGAAAGAACACCGATATTTTGGGGATTTTGACCATGTTTTATAACAGAATATTATATTAGGTTGGGGAAAAAGAAATCCAAAGTTTTTGGTATGATCTGTAGACCTTTATATAGCATGCTTCGGAATGTCCAATTTGCGCCGTAACTTCGTAATGTCTCCCTCATAAAAGTCTTGATCTCTATTTGCAAAAAAAAACTCTATTAGTTGATTTCCACAATTATTCCTAAATACCAATTTTTTGTTTTTATTATTAGAGTAACTTCGGGTAATGTGAACCATGCGTCTATTGTGGACCACCCCCCCATATCTAGATACAGTCAATGCCGCCTTGATAAATGTTTTCCTAATTAGTGAAAACAACATCAAACTTGGTTTTTAATAAATAATTGCAATGTTGAAAATGTAGTATTAGAAAATGTAGCACTGATTGTAAAAGTGTGGTTTGAACATTTTTTAGCACAATAGTCGGAAGTTTTTTTTTTGCAAAATATTCGAACGCTTTGTTTTTCTCGAATATAAAGAAGATATGTTTTTTTCTTGTTTTCTTTAACAAAAATATACGTTTATCTGTAATTACAATCGGTGATTTTTAATTTTTATTCATTTTTGAAGCCGATAATTATTTTTAAATAAAAATATTCAATGTCAGGTAATGTGGACCACTATAAAAAACTGGGACATTTTCATGAGGACGAGTTCGAAACAAGGGAGCATATAAAATGCGAGGAGGTATTCTATCCTCTGAAAACTCGATATGCAAAATTATAGGTGCCTCGGTTGGATAATGAAGCAAGGAGCTTCAGAATGCCGCAAATGGGGTAGTACCCTTAAATGGGTGCTATTCCAAAACATGAGCCATATATTTTTGCATTCATTGTTATCTAAGAGTTCAATAAATTGAAATTTATCACAACCAATCCACAACCTACCTTTAACTTACTGATCCTCATTACCCACACATACTGGTCCACATTACCCGCCAAGTTATTTTATTCGCAGTTTAGAGTTTTTTAAAATAAAATGCAATAAAATTTGTATAGACAAATATATATAATGTTCGACCTGGAATATATTTAGCCAACAAATCTACTATATTGTGAAAACAATTTGTTTTTATTTTTTACCGCAGTTACATCCACAATATCAAAAAAAAAAAAAAAATGGTGGTCCACATTACCCGAAGTTACTCTAAAGAAATTTTGCAATTCAAGAAAAATATGATAATCGCTTGGTGCCAAGTCCGGACTGTATGGCGGATGCATTAAAACTTCCCAACCAAGCTCCTGAAGTTCCTGGCAAGTCGCATTAGATGTGTGTGGCCTACCGTTGTTCTGGTGGAACACGACACCTCTCCTGTTGGCCAATTCTGTCCGTTTATGGTCAATTGTAATCTTCAAACGGTTTAGCGTTTCCCCTTCCAGTCGCACTAAATGCATTGTTCGGACCAAATTTGCGGCCTCTAGAGCGACCTGAAAAACCGACAAAAATTAAGTATTTGGTCTATTTCATCCCCTAAATATTAACCGACCTTTTCCAAAAACAATAGGGGTCTTCATTGGCCAGAACCCATCCTACGTGTAAAATTTCGTGAAGATTGGTCCATAACTGTGGTCTGTACGGTGGCGTGTATCCAGTCCCACCAAATGCATTACAGAACCTTCCTGGCCGTTAGTCCTGTTTTGGCCACTGTCTGATGTGAAGGCTTCGCAGATGGAAATTCGATCCATTCTATTTTTTTCAGTTATTTTTGAATCCAGCTTTATGTAAATGGTTTAAAACAGTTTTTTGGTTAATTTTTAGCTCCTAGACGATGTTACGACTTTCTTTCTTTTTCTCCAATCTATTATTTCATTATTATGAAAACTTGAATAAAATTTATTCGCGGCAGTCAGATCCACATTTTTTATATTTTCCTGTTCGTCTTGCAACGAATGAAAATAGAATGTAAAATGAAAAAATAGCATTCAACACATCAAAACAAATAGAGAACATACAAAATAATATGTTCTCTATTTGTTTTGATGCGCTGCTTTTGATAAGATCTCTTAAACTAAAAAAATAACGGTACCTGCTGTTGCATTTTTCTTCAAAACAACAACACATACTTGGGATTAGGATAAAGGATTATGTACAAACGTGCAAATGTGTGTACATAATCTTCATTTAAATATAGACTCTATATTGTAGAGTGAAAAGGAATATTACACTCTTCAAAGAGAGTCTATATTTAAATGAAGATTATGTACACACATTTGCATGTTTGTACATAATCCTTTATCCTAATCCCAAGTATGTGTTGTTGTTTTGAAGAAAAATGCAAAAATGGACCAATCTTCACGAAATTTTACACGTAGGATGGGTTCTGGCCAATGAAGACCCCTATTGTTTTTGGAAAAGGTCGGTTAATATTTAGGGGATGAAATAGACCAAATACTTAATTTTTGTCGGTTTTTCAGGTCGCTCTAGAGGCCGCAAATTTGGTCCGAACAATGCATTTAGTGCGACTGGAAGGGGAAACGCTAAACCGTTTGAAGATTACAATTGACCATAAACGGACAGAATTGGCCAACAGGAGAGGTGTCGTGTTCCACCAGAACAACGCTAGGCCACACACATCTAATGCGACTTGCCAGGAACTTCAGGAGCTTGGTTGGGAAGTTTTAATGCATCCGCCATACAGTCCGGACTTGGCACCAAGCGATTATCATATTTTTCTTGAATTGCAAAATTTCTTTAGAGTAACTTCGGGTAATGTGGACCACCATTTTTTTTTTTTTTTTGATATTGTGGATGTAACTGCGGTAAAAAATAAAAACAAATTGTTTTCACAATATAGTAGATTTGTTGGCTAAATATATTCCAGGTCGAACATTATATATATTTGTCTATAAAAATTTTATTGCATTTTATTTCAAAAAACTCTAAACTGCGAATAAAATAACTTGGCGGGTAATGTGGACCAGTATGTGTGGGTAATGAGGATCAGTAAGTTAAAGGTAGGTTGTGGATTGGTTGTGATAAATTTCAATTTATTGAACTCTTAGATAACAATGAATGCAAAAATATATGGCTCATGTTTTGGAATAGCACCCATTTAAGGGTATTACCCCATTTGCGGCATTCTGAAGCTCCTTGCTTCATTATCCAACCGAGGCACTTATAATTTTGCATATCGAGTTTTCAGAGGATAGAATACCTCCTCGCATTTTATATGCTCCCTTGTTTCGAACTCGTCCTCATGAAAATGTCCCAGTTTTTTATAGTGGTCCACATTACCTGACATTGAATATTTTTATTTAAAAATAATTATCGGCTTCAAAAATGAATAAAAATTAAAAATCACCGATTGTAATTACAGATAAACGTATATTTTTGTTAAAGAAAACAAGAAAAACGACTATTTTGCAAAAACGTTCGACTATTGTGCTAAAAATTTTTAAAATCACACTTTTACAATCAGAGCTACATTTTCTACTACTAAATTTTCCACATTGCAATTATTTATTAAAAACCAAGTGTCATGTTTGTTTTCACTAATTAGGAAAACATTTATCAAGGCGGCATTGACTGTATCTAGATATGGGGGGGTGGTCCACAATAGACGCATGGTTCACATTACCCGAAGTTACTCTAATAATAAAAACAAAAAATTGGTATTTAGGAATAATTGTGGAAATCAACTAATAGAGTTTTTTTTTTGCAAATAGAGATCAAGACTTTTATGAGGGAGACATTACGAAGTTACGGCGCAAATTGGACATTCCGAAGCATGCTATATAAAGGTCTACAGATCATATCAAAAATTTTGGTTTTCTTTTTCCCCAACCTAATATAATAATCTGTTATAAAACATGGTCAAAATCCCCAAAATATCGGTGTTCTTTCTTCACATGTTGAGCTTATATATATATATATATTTGGTATGGAGATTTTCCCCATGAGAATACAAAATTTACAAAAGTGCTTAATCTCTATAAAAAATTGACATTTGGGGGGTAACGTCCCTTGAATATTTGTTTTACTCATTACTCATTAAAAATTCCACTCATGTAGCTCTAATGTTCCTAGGTGATGTGTCATTTTAAAATTCACACATGCAGTTAGGAAGACATTGTTTAACAAAATCACGCCTATAGTTCTGATGGTCCGTCAAAAACTTATTCAAAAAATGTATGCATATAACTTTGATGGTATAATACATATATAAATGGGTATTATAAGGCGTAGATTTTTTTAAACATTTTTTTTTTGAAGCCTAAATAACCTACACAACTATGTTGTCAGGCTTTTATATCTATGTGCAGTCCCAAGAGTTTGTAACGCCGCGAAATATTGGTCCTAGATCGACCTTTAAGTATACCGATCGTCATATCTCGACTAGCTGAGTCGATCTAGACATGGCCATGTAGGATGGGTTCTGGCCAATGAATTATTAATTAATTTTTTTCGGTTTTTCTGGTCGCTCTAGAGGCCTCAATTGTGGCCCAAACATCGCGAATTTTTACATAGAGAGGGTGATCGGGCCAAAGAATAAGCATACCTGTTTTGATAAGGATCGGCCAATATTTAGCGGGTCAAATGGACCCTGACTTTTGTGTGAAAAATTACAAAATTTGTATTCTATAGCGTACAGATTTACCCCTGAAGGACATATACCCGAAACATTGTTGGTATATCCAATATCCTTTTAATTGATACCAATTCCATTGTCGTATGTACTCAGATGGTGGAATTACACTTAAATATTTACAGGTGCTAATGTATTCAGATATTATTTAGTAACCCTTTACCACACTAGAAGACGGAAATGTAGCGCTTATCGCTTTAAAATGTTCCATGAAATTCCAGTTTTCGCGACGATCACATAATTATTTGTATGATGAAGTGGACCGAAAACTTAATTTTTGTGTTTTTTCGAGTCTATCTATAGGCTCCAATGGGAATAAGAAGATCACAACACAAGGGAATGGAATCTGGACAAGTAATAAGAAGGGCTGTTCTGAACATTAGTCTTAATTGTCGGCCGCGAAATATTGGCCAAGCTCAGAATATAGATCCACAGAAAGTTTGTTTTTCGTGGAAGTTGTGTAGGTGAATTTTAGTTAGGGCTGTTAGTACGCAACGCATTTAATTTAGGTACGAGCCTTCAACTCAAATCAGCTGTATGCTGTGGGTTAATGCATGTATGTAATAGTACGTTTACATTTAACCGGATTTCGTTAACCCAGTTGGTTTCAATTGTCAATTCCTTTGGATATATATCAAATACATCCTCATAAAGTAGGTTAACCCGGTAAAAAAGTTCTAATGTATATTCCGTTTAATTGTGAAAGCGAACAAGGCTGTTCAAATGCCTGTCAGAACATGGTATTATCTGGCAATATGTTACTGATCTGGCAATATGGAACAAAAACTGCCATCTCTTGTCATATCTTTGAAGAGTGAAACATATATACCAATGCGCAATGTTCCTTTTCACTCTAAAATATAGTCGCAGTTTATATTTAAATGAGAATTATGTACACACATTTGCACAACCAAGTATGTGTTGTTGTTTTTAAGAAAAATGCAACGGCAGGTATCGTTATTTTTTTCGATCAACATGATCTTATCAAAAGCAGAGCATCAAAACACATTTTTTGTATGTTCTCTATTTGTGATGTTGAATGCTATGTGTTGAATGCTATTTTTTCATTGTACATTATATTTTCATTCGTTGCAAGACAAACAGGAAAAATATAAAAAAATGTTGATCTGACTGCCGCGAATAAATGTTATTGAAGTTTTCATAATAGTGAAATAATAGATTGGGGAAAAAGAAAAAAAGTCGTAACATCCTCCAGGAGCTAAACATCAACCAAAAACTGTTTTAAACCGTTTGTTCAATTAAGAATATTATTCAGATTTGTATTTATTTGTCATATTATCTCAAATTGAAACTTTGCGCTTTCGGCGCAAAGTATTGTTGTCAAAGTCAAATCACTTACATTTTGTCGTTATACGCGCCCGCCTTTGCATCAGTCAGTCTTGAAAAATTGTCAAAGTACGCTTGATGGATTTCGTCCACTAAGCTAGCAGAGAGCATACCAACACAAATTGTAATAAGAAGGTAATATTGTTTACGACAATATTCTATTTGACAATTTCTAATATATTTGTGTTTTAATTTTATTTGGGTATTTATTTTCATATTGTCCATTTAAATACCGTTGACACAAAGCTGGATTCAAAAATAAAAAAAATAACTGAAAAAATAGGATGGATCGAATTTCCATCTGCGAAGCCTTGGAATGAGATCGACCCATTTCCTAAACGGATGGTGACTGGAATGAGAAATGGATCAGATACGATAAACCTGTGCGAAAACGATCGTAGTCAAAGAACGGTGAAGCACCTCAGACGGTGGCCAAAACAGGACTAACGGCCAGGAAGGTTCTGTAATGCATTTGGTGGGACTGGATACACGCCACCGTACAGGCCACAGTTATGGGCCAATCTTCACAAAATTTTACATGTAGGATGGGTTCTGAAGACCTCTATTGTCTTTGGAAAAGGTCGGTTAATATTTAGGGGATGAAATAGACACAAATACTTAATTTTTGCCGGTTTTTCTGGTCGATCTAGAGGCCGCAATTTTTGTCCGAACAATGCATTTGGTGCGACTGGAAGGGGAAACGCTAAACCGTTTGAAGATTACAATTGACCATAAACGGACAGAATTGGCCAACAGGAGAGGTGTCGTGTTCCACCAGAACAACGCTCGGCCACACACATCTAATGCGACTTGCCAGAAACTTCAGGAGCTTGGTTGGGAAGTTTTAATGCATCCGCCCCGCCATACAGTCCGGACTTGGCACCAAGCGATTATCATCTTTTTCTTGAATTGTAAAATTTCTTTAATGATAAAAAATTTGTATTTAGGGATGGTTGTGGAAATCAATTGGTAGAGTTTTTTTTGCAATAAAGATCAGGACTTCTATGAGAGATACATTATGAAGTTACGGCGCAAATTAGACATTCCGAAGCATATAAAAAAATTTTGGTTTTCTTCTTCCTTAACCTAATATAATATTCTGTTATAAAACATGGTCAAAATCCCCAAAATATCGATGTTCTTTCTTTACAAGTTGGGCTTCTATATATATATATATATATATATAGGGGTTTTCCCCATGGGAATACAAAATATTAAAATACACCAATTTACAAAAGTGCCTAATCTCTATAAAATTTTGACATTTGGGCGGTACCGTCCCTTGGATACTTGTTAGGAAGACTTTCTACACACTAATTACTCATTAAAAATTCCACTTCTGTATCTTTAATGTTCCTGGGTGATGTGTCATTTTAAAATTCACACATGCAGTTAGGAAGATATTGTTTCACAAATTCACGCCTATAGTTCTGCTGGTTCGTCAAAAACTTATTCAAAAAATGTCTGCATATAACTCTGATGGTATTATATATATATATATAAAAGTTTATTATAAGGCGTAGATTTTTTTTAAATAATTTTTTTGAAGCCTAAATAAGGCTTGGATTTTTATACCCTACACAACTATGTTGTCAGGGTATTATAGCTTTGTGCAGTCCCAAGAGTTTGTAACGCCGCGAAATATTGGTCCTAGATCCACCTTTAAGTATACCGGTCGTCATATCTCGACTAGCTGAGTCGATCTAGACATGTGTGTCCGTCCGGCCATTATAATTTGTAAACACGATACAGGCCACAGTTATGGATGGGCTCTGGCCAATGATGACGTCTATTGTTTTTGGAAAAGATCGGTTAATATTTAGGGGATGAAATGGTCCAAATACTTAATTGTTGTCGGTTTTTCAGGTCGCTCTAGAGGCCGCAATTTTGGTCCGAACAAAGCGAAAGTTTACATGGATAAGGGGGTAGGGCTAAAGAATAAGCATGCCTGTTTTCATAAAGATCGGTCAATATTCAGCGGGTCAAATGGACCCATACTTTTGTGTGAAAAATTACAAGATTTGTATACTATGGCGTATATATTTATTCCTGAAGGATATATACCCGAGAAGTTGATAGTATATCCAGGAGGAGTGGTTGACCCTTAATTTGATACCATTTATATTGTCGTATGTACTCGGATGTGGGAGCTACACTTAAACATTTACAGGTGCTTATGTACTCAGATATTATTTAGTAAACCATTACCATACTAGAGGGTGGAAATATAGCGCTGATCGCTTTGAAATTATCCATGAGGTTCCACATATGGTAAAGGATACCGCGATCAGATTATAATTATGGGATGAATTGGGCATAATACTTAATTTTTTTCGAGTAAATGCCAATAATCAGCCTACATCACAACACAACCCACGGTGAAGGGAATCTGGACAATTAATTAGAAGGACAGTACTGAATATGAATAGTAATATTTGGAAAATATGTCAGTGTAAGGAAGAGGTGCTGTTGACCTCACGAAATATTGCACAGGCTCGGAATAAACATCCGCAGAAAGTTAGAGTTCCGCTCACTGGTTTTAACATATTTTTTTCGAAGCCTATATAAGGCATGGATTTTTTAAATAACATTTTTTTTCGAAGGCGTGGTTTTTTATATTTATTTTTAATATTTTTGCGAAGTCTATATAAGGCGTGGATTTTTGAATATCTTTTTCGAAGCCTATATAAGGCGTGGATTTTTTAAATAATTTGTTTTGCCTATATAAGGCGGGGATTTTTTTTAAATATTTTTTTTTGCCTATATAAGGCGGGGATTTTTTTTTAAATAATTTTATTCGAAGCCTATATAAGGCATGGATTTTTTAAATAACATTTTTTTCGAAGCCTATATAAGGCGAGGATTTTTTAAATAACTGTTTTTCAAAGCCCATATAAGGCGTGGATTTTTAAAATATTTTTTTTCAAAGCCTATATAGGGCTTAGATTTTTAAAATAATATTTTTCGTTTTAATGTATAAGCCGTGGATTTTTTAAATAATTTTTTTCCCAGTCAATATAAGGCGTGGATTTTTAAAATATTTCTTTCAATGTCTATATAAGGCATGGATTTTTTCAATAATTTTTTTTCGAAGCCTACATAAGGCCTGGATTTTTAAAATATTTTTTTTTTTCGAAACCTATGTAAGGCGTGGTTTTTTAAAATATTTTTTTCGAAGCCTATATAAGGCGTGGATTTTTTAAATATTTTTTTCGAAGCCTATATAAGGCGTGGATTTTTAAAATATTTTTTTAGCCTATATAAGGCGTGGACTTTGTTAAATAATTTCATTCGAAGCCTATATAAGTTGTGGATTTTTTTAAGTAATTTTATTCGAAGCCTATATAAGGGGTCGATTTTTGAATATTTTTTTTTCGAAGCCTATAGAAGTTGTGGATTTTTTAAATAATTTTATTCGAAGCCTATATAAGTTGTGGATTTTTTAAACAATTTTTCGGGGACTATCGGAGGCGTGGATTTTTTAAATAATTTTATTCGAAGTTTCCAGATAATAAAAATCATATTTATTAAATTATTTGAATTTAAAACTTAACGAGTATTTTTGAGGATGCAATTTGCTTAAAAATCTAAATGTAAGATTAATTAATTAATATTATTTACAAAGTTAAGATAGTTTTAAATTTTATGATTAAATGAAAGGTTTGGCCATATTCGTTTTTTCATATTACAATGAAGTGAAGTGAAGTTGTGGATTTTTTATTTGAATTTAAAACTTAACGAGTATTTTTGAGGATGCAATTTGCTTAAAAATCTAAATGTAAGATTAATTTCAAAAAAGAATTTATTTCAAAACTGATGACATCAAGAAAAAAATAAACTATTTACTTGGATTAATGATTCGTTTAAATAAATAAAATAACTATATTTTAAATATATATTGCTCCTTTAACGAGCCTGAAGGAAACACAAACCAATTGAAATTGTTTTCGACTTTTGATTTTACATTTACAGATTTCAACTTTATCACTTTCTATTCACGGGAACAGATCAAAGCCTATTTAAGGCGTGGATTTTTTGAAACTCATATGGATTTCTAATTTTTTTTTTAATATTTTTTTGTCGAAGCCTACATAAGGCTTAGATTTTTAAAATAATATTTTTTGTTTTAATGTAAAAGCCGTGGATTTTTTAAATAATTTTTTTTCGCAACCAATATAAGTCGTGGATTTTTAAAAATTTTTTTCAAAGTCTATATAAGGCATGGATTTTAAATAACATTTTTTCGAAGCCTTCTAAATTCGTAGATTTTTAAAATATTTTTTTCTAAGCCTATATAAGGCGTGGTTTTTTAAAATATTTTTTTTTTGTCGAAGCCTATATAAGGTGTGTTTTTTTAAAATATTTTTTTTTTGTCGAAGCCTATATAAGGCGTGTATTTTTGAATATTTGTTTCGAAGCCTATATAAGACGTGGACTTTTTAAATAATTTTTTAAGCCTATATAAAGCGTGGATTTTTTTAAATAAATTATTCGAAGCCTATATAAGTTGTGGATTTTTTAAATAAGTTCATTCGAAGCCAATATAAGTTGTGGATTTTTTAAATAATTTTATTCGAAGTTTCCAGATAATAAAAATCATATTTATTAAATTATTTGAATTTAAAACTTAACGAGTATTTTTTGAGGATACAATTTGCTTAAAAATCTAGATTTATGATTAAATAATTAATATTATTTACAAAGTTAAGATAGTTTTAAATTTTATGATTAAATGAAAGGTTTGGCCACATTCGTTTTTTCATATTACAATGAAGTGAAGTAATAAATGAATATGAGATTAAATATAATATAAAATATAAGATTAGATATAACTTACAATATAAATTGTAATGAAGAATACATTTAAGACATGCAGCTTTTTATTTCAGTAGCACTTCTTCTGGATCGTATGCTTCCTGGTTCATTGGAAGAACAATTTTCTGTGGGCGGTTTGGTTCATCCGGTTGTAGAGGCTGTCTCCGTTGGAGCTCCTCTTTCAAAAGTTTGTTTTCGTTTTTTAATTTCCATATGAAAGAAGTTTAATTTCCTTTTTTTAATTTCCATCATTTGTGGTTATTTAGTTTTCATTGTTGGTTTTTATTTTTTATTTATATATAATTATGACCTTGCCATTGCTTTCATTATTTTTGGAAGTAGAAGCTTTTTCCTGAAATAATAGAGAACAAATAGAAAAAAAATAGAAGTCTTATTAAAGAATAGACAAATGAATGCATAGACTCCAAACTGCTCTCCTTTTTAAATCGAATGTATAAAGGGTCCCATACACTATACATCATGCCGTACAGCTTTTATCATATTAAGTGTAATTTTTTGAATGTTTATTTATGCATGTGTGACACACACAATGCATGAAGAATATCAAAATAGTTTTGATTTTGAAGATGAAACCCTTTCGATCTGCTGAATTTTATTCATTTTCAAAGTTGACGGTAAATAAATTTTAATATACAAATATTTGAATTGTGACGAAATAAAAAATAAATGAATTTAAGACTCAAAATGTGATTTTTTGGATTTTTTTTCGTCACAATTCTATTAGTTTTATACACAAAATTATTTACTGATAACTTTCAAAATTAATATTATTCACCACACTGATTTACAAGATTTAAAGGGTTTCATTTTCAAAATCACTTCACAATTCACTTGCACTTTTTTGAGTCTATACATTATTCATTTGTCTATGATTAAAATAGAGAATATATAAACACTTACCATTTTTGTGTTTTTTTTTTTAATCCGGAAGAACAGAACCGCATCCGCTGAAAGAACAAACACAAATGGCCAAATTTTCTATGTTGAGCTAAAAACACATGTAAAGAGATGTGGCCACTGTGCGAAAATGGTGTGCGTTAGAGTCTGTTTATATGAAAAGACGAGAGAAGTATTTTATTAATTCACAGGCATGAATAAATCATAAGTATCTAGTAACATTTTTCTGGTTCAATTATAAAATTAAAAAAAATTATATTATAATTTAACAAGACGACAAGATTTTGGAAATGAAAATAAATGATATCAAGAAAAAATTACAGAATTTATTTCAAAACTCATGACATCAAGAAAAAATAAACTATTTACTTGGATTAATGATTCGTTTAAATAAATAAAATAATTATATTTTAAATATATATTGCTCTTTTAACGAACCTGAAGGAAACCTAAACCAATTGAAATTGTTTTCGACTTTTGATTTTACATTTACAGATTTCAACTTTATCACTTTCTATTCACGGGAACAGATCAAAGCCTATTTAAGGCGTGGATTTTTTAACAATTTTTTGAAACTCATATGGATTTAAAAAAAAAAATTTTTAATATTTTTTCGTCGAAGCCTATATAGGGCTTAGATTTTTAAAATAATATTTTTCGTTTTAATGTAAAAGCCGTGGATTTTTTAAATAATTTTTTTTTCGCAACCAATATAAGGCGTGGGTTTTTAAAATATTTTTTTTTCAAAGTCTATATAAGGCATGGATTTTTAAATAAAATTTTTTTGAAGCCTTCATAATTCGTGGATTTTTAAAATATTTTTTTCTAAGCCTATATAAGACGTGGTTTTTTAAAATATTTTTTTTGTCGAAGCCTATATAAGGCGTGGTTTTTTAAAATATTTTTTTTGTCGAAGCCTATATGAGGCGTGTATTTTTGAATATTTT
>NW_026884595.1:0-56267 GCF_032173495.1 Musca vetustissima
TGGAGTATGCCACTCTTAATTCTTATATATTAAATGTTCGTGTTTAATTTGGAAAAAAGAAATAAATAAATGAAATTATTATGAATTGCTCACAAAACTGCACTGTCCTACTCTATCTTATTTGTACTTATAAATTAAGTTATATATTGTATAATTTGGAGTGTTACAACATTAATAATGTTGCAAGGGGGTCGCCAATGTTTAATTTAGAAAATCTATTGATTTCATTCTCTTGGGCGTTTACACTTTTATTGTGTTTCAAAACGCATTGAATTCCATATTCGTTACAATCTTCATACTCCGTAATATTACAACATTGAAATGTCAAATGGCAGATTCTAACGAGTATGGAATTAGCGCCGACGCCACCTTCCTTTATTATTGTTGACACTCAAAGACTCTCTTTTCGTTGGCCTACCAAACAACAGGTAATCTGTCACTCTATCTATTTTTCCACTCTTCGATTTTTTATCAATAAAGCAACTGCCTTTATTTTAATTTAAATCTAAAAACGTTCGTGTTTTTATTTCTTATTTTTTGCACGCAATTTCGGCGTCAACAAATATAATTTTAAATTCCGATTTTAAATATCTTAAAAATACAATTTTCAATATTTTTCAGTTTCGTAAACTTTTTCTATTTTTTTATTAATTGGAACTATTACATTTACTTATATTATTAGTCTTAATTAATGGTTAATTTAAAAATTAAATGATTATGTCGAGGTCTATATGAATTTTAATTCAAAATTTCATACATTATTATTTGTTAATGAGAACTTTAAACTAATTAGTTGGCAAACATTTGTTTTTTTTTTAATTACTGTATATACTCTTTGTTGTTGTTATAATTCATTCGAAAATAAAAAAATTAAAATACAAAAACTTTGTTACAAAATAAAAAAAAAATAAAATTTATTTTTATGGTGGAAAAAATAACACTCCGTTCTATCTTTTCTGGAGGGATGACTGTGAGATTTATTCCAATATAAATCCCTTAATGAATGGTAAGCCCGTGGGAACATTTTGTTGATACGTCTTATAATCGGAACGGAAGAAATTCAACAATGAAAATTCTTCACAATAAATACGATCGTGAAAGAATTTCCAACTTATTATCGTATAGGCAACAATACAAATGGGATTCATTAGAATCACTTGTGTACCAATTGACCACCAAAACCATCCAACATAGGAGGGGTGACGGGAATAGGCATAGATGCCATGTGTTATTAGTTTATGATCATCTGCCTTTTCGTATTGTACCTGGAAAGGAAAAGTGAAAAAAGAGGATTAGAAGATGAAATAAAAAATATTTTCAAAAAAATCTACAGATTAAATCCGTCTGGAAACCAAGGTTTTTAAAAGAATGAATTGGTCTGTATAAAAACCACAGGTCTTTATAAAAACCTATGATCTCTATAAAGACAAAATTGGTCTGTATAGAGGCCACAGGTCTTTATAAAGACCAATTGATCTGTATAGAGGCCACAGGTCTTTATAAAGACCAATTGGTCTGTATAGAGACCACAGGTCTTTATAAAAACCTATGATCTCTATAAAGACCAATTGGTCTGTATAGAGGCCACAGGTCTTTATAAAGACCAATTGATCTGTATAGAGGCCACAGGTCTTTATAAAGACCAATTGGTCTGTATAGAGACCACAGGTCTTTATAAAGACCAATTGGTCTGTATAGAGATCACAGGTCTTTATAAAGACCAATTGGTCTGTATAGAGACCACAGGTCTTTATAAAAACCTATGATCTCTATAAAGACCAATTGGTCTGTATAGAGACCACAGGTCTTTATAAAGACCAATTGGTCTGTATAGAGACCACAGGTCTTTATAGAAACCACAGGTCTTTATAAAAACCTATGATCTCTATAAAGACCAATTGGTCTGTATAGAGACCACAGGTCTTTATAAAGACCAATTGGTCTGTATAGAGACCACAGGTCTTTATAAAGACCAATTGGTCTGTATAGAGACCACAGGTCTTTATAAAGACCAATTGGTCTGTATAGAGACCACAGGTCTTTATAAAGACCAATTGGTCTGTATAGAGACCACAGGTCTTTATAAAGACCAATTGGTCTGTATAGAGACCACAGGTCTTTATAAAGACCAATTGGTCTGTATAGAGACCACAGGTCTTTATAAAGACCAATTGGTCTGTATAGAGACCACAGGTCTTTATAAAGACCAATTGGTCTGTATAGAGACCACAGGTCTTTATAAAGACCAATTGGTCTGTATAGAGACCACAGGTCTTTATAAAGACCAATTGGTCTGTATAGAGACCACAGGTCTTTATAAAGACCAATTGGTCTGTATAGAGACCACAGGTCTTTATAAAGACCAATTGGTCTGTATAGAGACCACAGGTCTTTATAAAGACCAATTGGTCTGTATAGAGACCACAGGTCTTTATAAAGACCAATTGGTCTGTATAGAGACCACAGGTCTTTATAAAGACCAATTGGTCTGTATAGAGACCACAGGTCTTTATAAAGACCAATTGGTCTGTATAGAGACCACAGGTCTTTATAAAGACCAATTGGTCTGTATAGAGACCACAGGTCTTTATAAAGACCAATTGGTCTGTATAGAGACCACAGGTCTTTATAAAGACCAATTGGTCTGTATAGAGACCACAGGTCTTTATAAAGACCAATTGGTCTGTATAGAGACCACAGGTCTTTATAAAGACCAATTGGTCTGTATAGAGACCACAGGTCTTTATAAAGACCAATTGGTCTGTATAGAGACCACAGGTCTTTATAAAGACCAATTGGTCTGTATAGAGACCACAGGTCTTTATAAAGACCAATTGGTCTGTATAGAGACCACAGGTCTTTATAAAGACCAATTGGTCTGTATAGAGACCACAGGTCTTTATAAAGACCAATTGGTCTGTATAGAGACCACAGGTCTTTATAAAGACCAATTGGTCTGTATAGAGACCACAGGTCTTTATAAAGACCAATTGGTCTGTATAGAGACCACAGGTCTTTATAAAGACCAATTGGTCTGTATAGAGACCACAGGTCTTTATAAAGACCAATTGGTCTGTATAGAGACCACAGGTCTTTATAAAGACCAATTGGTCTGTATAGAGACCACAGGTCTTTATAAAGACAAATTGGTCTGTATAGAGACCACAGGTCTTTATAAAGACCAATTGGTCTGTATAGAGACCACAGGTCTTTAAAAAGACCAATTGGTCTGTATAGAGACCACAGGTCTTTAAAAAGACCAATTGGTCTGTATAGAGACCACAGGTCTTTATAAAGACCAATTGGTCTGTATAGAGACCATAGGTCTTTATAGAGACCAATTGGTCTGTATAGAGACCATAGGTCTTTATAAAGACCAATTGGTCTGTATAGAGACCACAGGTCTTTATAAAGACCAATTGGTCTGTATAGAGACCACAAGTCTTTATAAAGACCAATTGGTCTGTATAGAGACCACAGGTCTTTATAAAGACCAATTGGTCTCTATAGAGACCACAGGTCTTTATAAAGACCAATTGGTCTGTATAGAGACCACAGGTCTTTATAAAGACCAATTGGTCTGTATAGAGACCACAGGTCTTTATAAAGACCAATTGGTCTGTATAGAGACCACAAGTCTTTATAAAGACCAATTGGTCTGTATAGAGACCACAGGTCTTCATAAAGACCAATTGGTCTGTATAGAGATCACATGTCTTTAAAAAGACCAATAGTTCTCTTTATAGACATATGACTAATTCGCCTCATATTCAACATCAGTGACTCATTATTTCAAAATCAAGATTTATTCAACTCACCAAATGTGTAAAACTACTACTGGCCGTAACCATCGCTGTTTTCCGTACAACTTCGCCAAACAAACACATCAAAACACCCAGCACCCACAAATAGTAAATATCCTTAAAACTGGGTAAGAAATGTACTTCCAAAACAAATTCTATCCAACTGGCTGCGGCAGCCATACCATAGGCCCAGGAATGATTTAACATAAACGAATCCACCGTTAAACTTTTCGGATTACAATAGGCAATGGCCAGGAATTCGGAATAATGAAAAAATGCCATAAACAAGCCATACGTGCCGAATTGTTTCCAAACATTGGGGGCGAAGCATAATGTCAATATGCTAATTGCTTCCACAAAGCCTAAAAAAGCGGAACGTATGCCAACCTAAAGAACAAAAAATCAACAATTTATTAAACTCTTCTACAGAAATCCACATCGACTCACCTGATAATCGGTATCCCTTAATACAAAACGTATTACCATACAAATCAGGGCAAAATATAATGCCGGTCCCCACATTCGTGCACCCCAAACATTTGGCACTGCTCCATAGTAGATTTGCGGTATGGATGGCAACAAAATCAACGATATTGTGACCAAATAGCAGACAAGACTTACTCGTCCCTCACGACATAGTCGACGGGATGGTGTAATGTGTTGTTGCAAATGATTTATGCACATTGTAATGGATTTGTGCAATTTTGGATACCAATTTTGGAAAATTTAATTAGAAAATTAAGAATTTGTATGCCCGTCTTCTTTTTTGGCTTGACATTACAAAGCCAACATTTCGCAAAACGTCGTCGTGAAATGAGAATATGGAACAAAACAAAACTGATAACAATGCAGAATCAAAACAAAATTGTTTGAAATGTTTGAACCAGGGACCTCTATGTCGAAAATTGTATAAACATTTTAGGTTGAAAACAGCTGCTTAGTGTTAGGGTTATATTAGTCGAATAATACTTACTTAGCTGGCTTATGACAGAACGGTTGTTCCATAAGCCGAGTTAAAAAAAATTGTCCAAGCGTGTCAGTCTTGTGCGTATCTTATCCAATTCGAAAGACCATTTTTCAAAATGTTAAATTCTACTTTATCTTTCCATCGGGTTCGAGGCATTCTCCTTCTGCGTTAACCATCACTTGACTCGCTTTTATATGCCTTTTGAGTGGGGCATCTTCGTCTCACAAGATGGCCTAGCCAACGTAGTCGCTGCAGCTCGATCCGTTTGACTTTATCGATGTCTGAGAATATATTGAATAGCTCATGGTTCATTTGACGGCAATATTCACCATCGATGCAGATCGGCCCATAGATCTTCTGGAGAATATTACTCTCAAACACCCTAAGAGCTGCCTTATCTGCTTGCGCAAGTACCCATGCTTCAGATTCATATAAACAGAACGGATAGTATCAGTGTCTTGTAGAGTGTGAGTTTGGTCTGGCGGAAAGTGGCTTTGTTTCTAAACTGCTTACTTCGACCACAGTAGCATCTGATGGTCATCGTAATCCTTCTCCGAATTTTAAAAGTGATGTTATTCGTTCTATTTATGACCGTACCAAGGTATATAAAATCTTTAACTACCTCGAAGTTGTAGTTATCAAGTTCTACAGTTGATCCGAGTCTTGCGCGTTATACCATCTGTTCACCGTTGCGTCTCGTATGACCTTTTCCAGCTGGATGTTAAAAAGATCACACGACAAACTGTCACCTTTTCTGAATCCTCGTTCGGTATAGGTCCTTTCCGACTTTAACTGCTGACATTGTACCAGTTAAAGTTTTCCTGCATAGCCGTATTACAAAGACATACAATCGTAAAGACTGGACAAAACGCATTTTCCAATATTAGTGTAAAATTTGTGCTATAGAGGGCTACACATTTTAATGGAAAATGCACTTTTTAATGTTCTCTCACCAAAAAATACTTAACAGCAATGTTCATTATTTTGAAAAATATGGTAACCAAAGTAAAGTTTGAGATTGTATGAAATTAAATTTTTTTGCGTGCTTTATTTGAAGAATTTAAATCAATTGCCGTGTTCCCCTGCCACAGTTCATCTTTAACAGTCGTGACCCCCTTTGTCATGGGTGTAATGGTCGAAAATGGTTGTGTGCCGAGCAAGGAGTTTGTCGTTATTGACATTGTCACCTCAATCGAATCAAAGAGATTTGGGTTAAAATTGAACCCATACCCGGTGAATCACCAAAAATGTTTGGCCGTCATTTTGAAGCTGATGATAAGTTGGTCAAGGTCTCGATGCTGGCAAGAATTACTTCCATGATAATTTAATAAAGGCTGATTGGGCTCTAATGGTTGAACTGAAGAAACTTTTCCAAATTTTATAAATTATTTATAAATTTTTAATTTGTTTGCAATATGTTTATTTCCTGTTGATGTGGATGCCTGAAGATTATGATGCGGATTCAAATAATGACCCATGAATACAAAAACAACAATGCTTTCAGCGTATGTCAGGGTATTATAGCTTTGTGCAGCCCCAGGAGTTTGTAACGCCGCGAAATATTGGTCCTAGACCCATCTTTAAGTATACCGATCGTCATATCTCGGCTAGCTGAGTCGATCTAGACCAATCTTCACGAAATTTTGCATATAGGATGGGTTCTTCTGGCAATGAAGATCCCTATGGTTTTTGGTAAAGATCAGTTGATATTAAGGGGATGAAATGGACCAAATACTTTATTTTTGTCGGTTTTCTGGTCGCTCCAAAGGCCGCAATTCTGACCCCAACATTGCGATTTTTTACACGGAGAATGGGATCTGGGCAAAGAATAAACATGCCAGTTTTAAATAAAGATCGTCAATATTTAGCGTGTCAAATAGACCCTGACTTTTGTGTGAAAAATGACAACATTTTTGTTCTGTAGCGAATAGAGTGGTTGACCTTTAAATTGATACCAATATTGTCGTATGTACTCGGCTGCGGGAGTTACACTTAAGTATTAACAGGTGTTTAGGTTATTAAAATATAATTTAGTAAACCATTACCACACTGGATGGCGGAAATATAGCGGTGATCGCATTGAAATGTTCCATGAGGTTGCAGTTATGGTCAAGGACAAAGCCCATAATTTTCGGTGATGATCAGATAATAATTTTGGGCTGAAGTGGACCGAAAGTTCATTTTTGTGTTTTTTTTTTCGAGTCGATTTATAGGCACAGTTATAAGCCGAACATCACAGTACAACCCACGGTGAAGGGAATCTAGACAAGCAATTAGAAGGGCTGTACTGAATATTTGTAATCAGAATATGGAACTACAGGAATCAAATTTTAGTAGAAGTTGTGCAAGATATCATATGGTCGGCCCCGTCCGACTATACTGCTCCGCTCACTGGTTTTTAATCTATCTTTTATAGTTATGCCTAAAATATCCTCCGTCACTTGAGTTTTTATTTCCTCCTAAAAAAAAAAAAAAAATCCAAAAAATAAAAACCCACAAAATTATTAAGTGATTGAAAAAAACTCATTTATGGCAATAAATAAATAATTATACAACAACAAAAAAGTATAAAAAATGTTTTATTATTAATTGGGTACTAACAAACCGATTGGATTATTAGTTTATGAGTTATCGTGCCCGCCATTAGCGAAACACTGCTTCGAGAAAAATGAATTAAAAGTTTGAGAATCACTCTTGCCGTCACTTGATGCTGACAAAATAAATCGGCTATATCTTCAAGAGTAGATTCGAATTAATAAAAAAATTTTGACACCGAGAATGGGGGACTTTAGTGCACCTTTTACATAAATCTGAATCGAAACTTAGCACATATCATTCTGGACCTAATTCAGTACCCTGTGCCAAATTTCGCGCAAATCGAAATATATGAAGGGACTTTGGTGCCCCATTTACATAAAATCTGAAGAAAATATATATAGGAGCTATATCTAAATCTGAACCGATTTTCTCGAAACTTGACACACATCCTTCTAGACACAATTCAATACGCTGTGCAAAATTTCTTGCAAATCGAAAGTTATATAGGGACTTTGGTACACCATAAATCTGAGCCGATTTTCTTCAATTTCAATAGGGTTCGTCCTTGGGCCAAATAAGTGAGCTGTGCCAAATTTCATCGAAATCGGATCATAAATGCGACCTGTACTTTGTTCACAAAAATACATGGACGGACAGACGGACATGCGTAAATCGACTCAGAAAGTGATTCTATGCATATTGTCAAAAGGAGCCATGTGTCTATTTCGTTTCCTTTCGCCTGTCACAAACATATACACAAAGTCATAATACCCTGTACCACAGTGTGGTGAAGGGTATAATTAGAGAGGAATAACGTCAGAACATAGTATAGTGCAATATGCGTATATTTGAACCATTTGAGATCCGTATTACAACATATATAGTCTTATTATATAGTGCACTATATTTTCCAGTATCCAAATTTTTATTAAGTTCATTGAAATAAGTAGTGAATATATATTCCCTTCTTACGTTTTCAAATTGAAATGCTTTTTCGCGGTCTTTCACTATTTACATTGTGTTTTCATTGCATCGGGGGTGTCGTTTAAAACGATTCTATGGCGTAGGAGAAAGTTTTCAAATTACTAAAAACCTAAAATAATAATAATAAATATATAATAATTATATATCATATGTACATACTCTGTTCTTATTGTATATTTAATACATTTCTGTTACAGCGACAAAAATTCGCCTTGCACATTGTGGAGCACATCATATATATTTCCCAAATGTTGCCAACCATATAAATTATTTTTAAACTCTCTAGGTTTTTTTCTGTCATTATTCCATTGCATTTCAGAGAGTAAAAAATTTTGTTCTCTTTGTAATTAACATAAAATGTTGTTACGATATCGTAACAACAGAGCAAAAGCCATCTAACGGCCAACTTGGCAATTCAATTGTCCTATCTTTATACTTTTATGTCTTTGCAGCTGCTTATGGTGTTTTTACACGATATGTATTTTACATATGTGCTGTCACTTATTTCATCCATATGTAATTCCTTATGTGTGTCAAAATTAGCAGCGTACACAAAACATTTATTTTTGTGTTCTAATCGGCATATGTATTTTACATATGACATAACCTATAAACAAAAAAACACTTTTATTTTTTCATAAATCAACATAAATTTTTTTATTAAACACCTACAAACGAAATAATAATTTGTAATTGTTGCCTTTTCATCCTTTTCTTTGACTTCCAATACAAATATTTTCTTCCAACAATGTGTTTCATTCAAACAGCTGATTTCCTTATGTTTCACATACGAAAATAGAGCGCGTCCTATTCGGAAAAAATACATATGTAATTGCATATCGTTTTGACACATTGAAATTTCCGTATGTTTCACATGACGAGTTCGATTTCCATATGTAAAAAAGTGACAGCACATATGTAAAATACATATCGTGTAAAAACACCATTAGTGTTAGGGTTATATTAGTCGAATAATACTTACTTAAAGTACATTTACATATACGATTTTAAATCGACTCGATTAACGAAATCCAGAAATACACCCTAATTGTTTACACATACCTTTAATCATGATCTATATGCCGATCAGCTGATGTTTGTTAGTATACATACAAAATCATTAATTTGCGCCAAAAATATTTGTTTACAATTTGAAAAAGAATAGAAGAATTACCACAATGGAAAGGTTTTTGCAATACTCTGATCGTTTGGAAAGTAAAAAAAACACCTAAAACACAAAAATTATATAATTAATTTTTATTTTTCTTTGATCTGTTATTTCTGTATTTGTCAACCGTTAAATTTAAAAATAAACGTCATGTGAAACAGTTGCAAATTTTGGTACATTGTGAGAGGGTTGTATTTTTTCGTACAAAACCCGCGTTGCATTTCAGTAGTATCATGATTTCGATCATGATTTAAAATAAAACCTGCTGCACGATGATTTAAATTTGTATGATAAATCATGGTAAATTCAGCGTGATTAAGAAAATAAACCCTGATTCATCCTTTAATCGTGATTAAATGTTATATGTAAATTTGCTTTTTGCTGGCTTATGACAGAATGGTTGTTCCATAAGCCGAGTTAAAAAATGTCCAAGCGTGTCAGTCTTGTGCGCATCTTATCCAATTCTAAAGACCATTTTTCAAAATGTTAAATTCTACTTTATCTTTCCATCGGGTTCGAGGCATTCTCCTTCTGCGTTAACCATCACTTGACTCGCTTTTATATGCCTTTTGAGTGGGGCATCTTCGTCTCACAAGATGGCCTAGCCAACGTAGTCGCTGCAGCTCGATCCGTTTGACTTTATCGATGTCTGAGAATATATTGAATAGCTCATGGTTCATTTGACGGCGATACACCATCGACGCAGATCGGAGAATATTACTCTCGAACACTCCAAGAGCTGCCTTATCTGCTTGCGCAAGTACCCATGCTTCAGATTCATATAAACAGAACGGATAGTATCAGTGTCTTGTAGAGTGTGAGTTTGGTCTGGCGGAAAGTGGCTTTGTTTCTAAACTGTTTACTTAGACCATAGTAGCATCTGATGATCATCACAATCCTTCTCCGAATTGTGATGTTATTCGTTCTATTTATGACGGTACCAAGGTATATAAAATCTTTAACTACCTCGAAGTTGTAGTTATCAAGTTCTACAGTTGGTCCGAGTCTACTGGACGTCTTGCGCGTTATACCATATGTTCACCGTTGCGTCTCGTATGCCCTTTTCCAGCAGGATGTTAAAAAGATCACACGACAAACTGTTACCGTGTCTGAATCCTCGTTCGGTATGGGTCCATTCCGACTTTAACTGCTGACATTGTACCAGTTAAAGTTTTCCTGCATAGCCGTATTAATTTTGCAGGAATGCCAAATGACACGGCTTTAAACACCTCTGAACGGATAGGGCTGCCAAACGCGGCTTTATAGTCGACGAATAGGTGGATTTCCAGGATTTGGCGCAGAGTGAAAATCTGGTCAATGGTGGATTTGCCAGGTCTGAAGCCGCATTGATATGGTCCAATAATGTCATTAACCATCGCACTTTATATGCGATGTGAAGAAGGCTAATACCTCTATGTGCCAACACATATTGTCTTTTCTTATTTTTTGTGCACCGGACATAGGATGCTGAGGTTCCAATCATTGGGCATGCTTTCCTCTAGCCAAATTGTAATAATCAGTTGGAGCATGTTCCTGACCAGCATCTGACCACCGGTTTTGAATAGTTCGGCTGGTAATCCATCGGTACCTGCTGCTTTATTGTTCCTCAGCCGGCTAATTCCTATTCTGACCTCATCTTGGCTAGGTGGTATACCGTTATACACTCTATACCGTTATCTCTTATTGGTTCTGGGGTATCTTCTTCACTGCCACTATTTGATACCAGAAGCTTTTCAAAATGCTTCTTCCAGATCCTCAGCACGCTGTCTGTATCTGTCACCAGGTTTCAATTTTCATCTCTACAGGAGGATGTGCTGTGCCAATGCCTTCGGTTTGGTGTTTTACTCGTTGGTAATATTTCCTGACTTATTTTTGACTCCTGTACATCTCGATTTGCTCACTTTTTTGTTCTTTCTTCTTTTTTTCTCAAAATACGATTCTCCTCTATCCTTTTCTCCCAATAATTCTCCATCGCATTACGTGTTGCTAAATTGGAATTGTTTTATTTTATCCATTTGTAATTTTTTTACCTAGAAATAAATTGTCTAATTATTGATAACATTTGACATGTCTCCTTACCACTTAACTACAAAGTGAAAATAAATCGATTACACTAATCAAAATAACCCCATCTGACAACAGTTATCGATTTTTTCTCCCTCAGCGAATCGATGTAATGTTACCATCACTATTTTTGTGGTAGTATTTTTTCGCAATTTTGTGTGTGAGGGCCAGAGAAATTAAAGAGATTCTTCTTTAACTGGCAGAAAGAAAAGAAAAAATAATTACAGAAAAAAAGTACAAAAAGAAGAAATACATTTCAAAGCAAGTTAAACGCAGAGTGTTGTGTGTAAATTTGTCATATATAAAAAAAGGAAAAAACAGATAATACAAAATGAGTGGCATGGATAAAAGAAAATTATCGTAAGTTTCGCTAGGAGAAAAAATATCTGTGAAAAAAAGAACGAAAAGAAAAAACTACTTGCATGAAAATAAAGGCAAAAGACCCAACCAACAATAAAAGAACGAGGAAGAAGAAGAACTTTTTTCTGTACAGACAACGACGACGACGATGAATCAAAAAAAGTTCTGCTGCGGCAGAGCAGCTGACGTTGTGATTTGTGTTGCTGCGGGCAGAAGAGCAGATGTGTTTTGTGTTTGCATGCATGCATACATGGATGTGTGTGTGTGCTACTCCAGAAATCAAAATGAGATTGAGTGTTGACGACGGCGGCGACAACGACGTTGTTGTTGTGTGCCGTGTGTTTGGGAATGTGTGTTGAGTGCGTGTGTGTGTTTGTTTGCGCGAATTATAAAAAAAGGGCGGCGGGCGTCGTTGTTCTTTGTTTGCGCTGGCTGCTCAGTAACAAAATAATTGATTTTTTTGCAGCACCAGCCAAACACACAAATATGGTTGGTAGAGAGAACGAAGAAGAAAACAACGATGAAGATGAGTAAAAAAAAACTTACAAATGCCTATACAGGAAAAATTAAACTAAACAACATTGTGGGCACTTGGCTTTATTTTTGTTTGGATACATTCTTCATGTCTTGTGTATATGGATGGCAGCTGTTTGACTTGTGCGAGCATGCATTTTTTTGAATAGGTCACAAGACTTTAATTTGGAACCATGAAGTTAAAAAGAAATCCAGAAAAAGGAAGTCTCCTTTTAATATAATTAGTAGTGTTATTCCAGGCGGTGATTAGTTAACATGGATATGTCCGCAGATGATATGTGGTGTTTCCTGAAGTATGAGTTGTCCTTTCGAAGGGACAAAGAGAAAGAGAGCGGAATTTCATTCTTGAATATTCTATGTGTGTGTGTGTTTGCTTGTTTTTTTTCATACAAGGCTGCGCCGGCGACAACGTTATCGTCGTCGACCTCGTAGACAGTTCCTTGCCAGGGATTTTTTATCCAGAATGTGTCAAACCCTGTATAAATGTGTGTAATGTGTAATACTAATTTAGAGGCCTCAAAATATTTTTGGTAGCCATTGAGTCCAATATGAATAACAATATGGTTATGGTAATTATTTTTTGCTTTTGTGCAGAACTTTGCCGTTAGTTAGTTACACCCCACATTTTTAAGGTCGTGGGTTTGTAACATGCAATTTGTCATGAGGTTAGCCTTGAAATAGCAGCAGCAGGATGGAAGGATACAACAACAAGGGAGGGAGTATGTAAAAACATTTGCCAACGCCAAAAACTTTCATTGAATATTGAAATGGGTCGGAATTTATGCGAAAACATATTTTGGAAGTTTACGAAAAGTTTCGAAATAATTTTACGATATTTTGGGGTTTGGAAAAATATACCAATGGAAAATGTTTCGGAACATGACATGAGCTTAGGGTCAGGTCGTAAATCGTTTAAAAATTTCAACACATAGTCCAAAGGTTAATATTTTTTCTTGCCAAAGTTTATAGATTTGGATCTCCAAAGTCCCGCAGACACCATATAATTTGTCCATGCTAAATTCACTAAGGGAAAGTCAAAATTTCCTTAAAAATGGGTCTTTATTTCGATTTTACTGTAGTTTATATATATGAACCTCCAAAGTCCCACAGAGACCATTGAATTTGTCCATTCCAAATACACTAAGGGAATTTACTCTAGTTTTGAAAAAAAAAATATTTCCTTATTTAGGGGCCATGAAACAGGTTACCCGGTTATTTGACCAGGAAGTTCGGGTAATGGTACCCGGTTATAGCCGGTTCTAAGGGAATTAAGGAGTTATCCCTCCTGGTATTTAAGAGTTTCTCTTATCGACAGTTACCAACACCGACAATAATTTCCATACCTTAGTCCCCATATATTTATGGGGTTCAAAGGTCCATATCCTTTGCTACAAATGGCAACATTTTGAAAACCTACAAGTGTAGTCTAATATTTAGGACAGGATTGGTGAGGGACCATAACGGACACTTGTTCGAATTTTAGGGGATTTTTAAAAAAAAAATCCGGGTTGAAAATTTGGATTTTTGAAAGTAACTCCCAAACGAATTGAGATAAAACTATCATGTCATCACTCAATAACCATTAAAATTATACCTCAATTTGTAATGATCTGTTCCGTAGAACATGGTACCCTTAGCCAAACTTCCGGGACAAATAACCGGGTACGTCCCCCAAGAAAAAAAATATACTCCAATAATTAGGGTAATTATACCAACCTCTGGAAGATTTTAAAAAAAAAAAAACAAAAAATCCGATCGTTTTTACGAAACTAGAGAACTTCCAAATATACTCATGGAAATTTGTTCGGAACGAGACAAATTTATGGCCAGGTCACGTATCGTTTTAACCTTTTTTACCACATATAGTCCCAAGGACCCTGATGAGTTTCTTGCCGGGTCAAATAACCGGGAAACCGGGTACGTCCCCAAGAAAAAATATATCCCAATAATTGGGGTAATTATACCTACCTCTGGAAAAAAATGTTTCAAAAAAAATCGATCGTTTTTACGAAACTAGAGACCTTTCAAATATACTAATGGAAAATTTTTGGGAACTAGATAAATTGAACCAATTTTTATCCGATCGAGACAAAATTTGGCAAAGCGTATTGAATTAGGTCCATATTGATGTATGCGAACTTTTGTAAAAATCGGTTCAGAATTAGATACAGCTCCCATATATAGTTTTGTCCGATTTTGGATATTTGCCCGATTGAGACAACATTTGGCACAGCGTACACAGCGTTTGGCACAGTTTTGTGGAAATCTGTTTACATTTATGTATAGCTCCCTTCTATAATTTCGTCCGATTTTATGTAAATGGTGCGCCAAACTCCCAATATTTGTCGGATTCAGACAAAATTTAGAAAAGCATACTTATTTGAGTCCAGTTTTATATCTGTGAAGTTTTGTTGAAATCGGTTCAGATATAAATATAACACCCATATATATTTTCGTCCGATTTTATGTATATTATGCAGTGAAGAGCCTATGTTTGTTCGAAATCTCTCTTTTTGTGAGATTTGTCTCAAGGTCATTATAATGAGTCAAATTTTCGTCCGATTTTATGTATATTATGCAGTGAAGAGCCTATGTTTGTTCGAAATCTCTCTTTTTGTGAGATTTGTCTCAAGACCATTATAATGAGTCCAATCGACTGCCGTGACCATTTATATAACCATGTTCACATCATCGGCGTTTTGATTCTCTATTAGTGACAATTTTTCAAACAACCTCCAGGATCCATCGTAGTGGTGAAAGAGCGCCTTAAGTTGGGTTGTGTGATTATTCTGTTTTTAAGTAATTCATCAACAGATTAGTTCTATATGGAATAAAGTTCCTGTACCACTGAGGCTATTAAAAATCGATTCTAAATTGCTTCCTTAAAAGTTGCAATGGTATCCACTGATCCCTTAGATCGAGAAAATGTATATTTCCGCAAATCCGTCCCTTTGCATTGTTTTCAATAGGAAGTAAGATAAGATAATTTGTCTAAGGTATTTATTCTTTAATAACGTGTTGCTCCGCTCCCCATCCCCAGAAATGACGTATTTACTTCATTGTATGTACAGTAAAAACTCGCTAATCCGGATTGTATGTTTTATTAATTGGTTTAAATTTATATTAATTTGGTGATAATTTAATTATTTTTAAGTTTTTATTAAAAATGAAAATTATTCATTTCAAAAATATGAACTTTGAATATAATAGGTACCATTTTCAATTAAATGTGCAACGATTTTTTATTAAAATAAAAAGTAACGTATCTTTACGGATTTTTTCTGTCATGTTATGAATCATAGATGGTGTTATATTGAGTTAAAAAAAACGATAACTTTCTTCTTTAATCAAAAAATCAACAATTTTTCTTCCACATACCTTTGTCCCTTAGACCACATGTCCCGAAATGTTTCTCTAATTATATGTGTTCTTCCTTTAGTGTAGTTAAATATTCCATTAGCCGGTGTAGCTTTTTCTTTTCGCTCTCCAAGTACAAAATACTTTGCATAACATATCTACTACTACTGCTACTTGACGAGGACAAAGAATTTCCATCACAGTAAATGTTTACATTCCGACTGAAGTGGTCTATGCTGCTACCACACAAAAACTCAAGGACTTGTGGCAGAAGAATAAAAATTCACATAGAAGCACCTACCATGTATAAGAGAATATTTGGACGGTGGCTTTTGAAAAATTTGTTTAGATTCCTCCTTTTTTACAAAAAATAAAAACCATACATCCTTTCTAAAAATGAGAAAGGAAACAACTAATGTTTCTATGAATTAAAATAAAAAAACTGCTATACCTAGAAGTACCTACAATGAAGGACGGTCGATGATTGCTTATCTTATCTTGGTATAAATATTATTTAGTATTTGAATTTTTTATATTTTTTTATTTCAAGTGAGATAAAGATAATCTTTCCAACTATGGAAATGCCCTAACAATTTGCATTTGATGTATTTAAAGTTATGATAGGGGTAGGCTGTGTCCGTATGTGTGGTATGACATGTCATGGTGAAGAATGAGAATGTGCCCCCATTAGAATGAGGAGAGGGTGATGCAGATGTGAAGATTAGTGATACCAGCTACCTTTCCGAACCTAATTTCCCTTCTAATTTGCCTGAAACCGAATTAAATAATCCATTAGTTGAAGATTTTGTATCGCATTCGGAGAAGAATGTAAATTTCTTTTCAGTACAGATTGGGACGTTTATAGAGAACAGAGTTCAATAGGTACAAGAGTGAAATCAAACAGGCTAAACGTGAGTCTTGGGTCAGATTTGGCAGAGTACTATCTAAAGATCCAAAATCTATAGATTGTATTAAGCGAAGTCACAGAATGTGGCTATAGTGAGTCAATCGAAGGAGTTAACGAAGCGGTCACATTTGGCAGAGTGCTATCTTAAGAACCAAAATCTATTGGTAGTATTAAGCGAAGTGACGGAACAAACTCTGGTAGTGAGACTCTTGATCTTCTATCGTCAATCCACTTCCCTGGTCTTAAGGACCACAATGAGGAGGTGCAGTGTGCGCACATGCTTCGAACGAGGGAGGAGGAGAAGCTGATAGAAAACACTATAAGCTACCCAAAACCAACCCTATAAATCTCATACCTATAAATCTCATGGTCCAGATGGTATAATACCGACCATGCTGCAACACGCAGCACGAGTATTAGCCTCTCTGTAAGGTATTGTTAGGGCTTGTCTAATTCTATTGTACATATCTAGTCTACGGAAAGAGGTAACAGTGACCTTCATTTCGAAGGCCGGGAAGCCGAGACATACGCTACCAAAGGACTATAGATCGATTAGCCCCTCTTCCTTTCTACTCAAGACTTTAGAAAGGTTACTAGACTCAGAAATTAGAAACATTATTGATCAAAACAAAATTAGCAACTCTCAGCATACCTACTTCAAAGGCAAATCAATGGATACGGCCTTACATGAGGTGATTGGACGCATTGAGAAAAATATAGTGTCCTGTGGCTACACTTTGTCCTGTGGCTACACAATGTGAAGCTAGAGGTCATCTATTCTGTTCTCGTAAGCTCTGGTATCCCCTCACTTCTAACGGACTATATTTATATTATGCTGGAAAGCAAAATTACCAAATCATCCTTAGGAGAGAGTTCCGTGAGGAAATCTGTCAACAGAGGCAAACCACAGGGGTTTCCGCTTGCCATCTTTGGGAGGAGTGGCCCTATCCCTTTCTGTAGAAGCAAAATACCTTGAATAGAAATGTTGAAGAACGCTCTAAGAAAGGACTGAGAGCACTCTACTCTTGCAACAACTCCATAGGAAAGAGCTGGGGACTAAGACCAGTGATCATATACTGGCTGTATGTGACGGTTGTTCTTCCCATTCTTACATATGGTTGCCTTGTATACTGCTGCAAAAATTTTATTTAGTACAGCGATCGGCTTCATTCCTGCCTATCGGAGCGCTAAGAAGTACACCACAGACAGCCTTGAAAGCGATCTTAAATATCCAACCACTGAACATTCTGATTAAATTCCAGGCGGCCAGATGTGCCCTAAGGCTCCGAGAAACGGATGCCTGGAAATCGCTGAACTATGGTCACGCTAGTATCCTCGACATAACGCCAGGTTGTGATTTCTTGAGGAGAAATAGTTACATTAGTAACTATGTTCCCTCTCACAGAGGCTTTAATGACATCAGAGTAGATTTTCCTAGTAGGGAATCCTGGACTACCTCTTACCTCTGACAGGTATGTCATTTTTCACAGACGAGTCAAAGTTAGAGGAAGGCACTGTAGCGAAATAGAAATATACAACTCATATAAACATAACAATCTTTGTAGCTTTTTTCAAGCAGAAATCCTTGCAATCACGAAAGCAGCCGAGATAGTAAAAACACTTACTACCGACAATACGGCACCGGTGACTATATATGTCGATAGTCAGGCAGCTTTCAAGGCTTTGAAGTCGTGCACTATAAACTCAAAAGCTGTTCTTTATTGCAAGTCCACCCTGCATGATATACGACGAATTGTTAATTTATGTTGGGTTCCAGGACAACATAGGCAACATAGAAGAGAACGCGATAGGCGACGAGCTTGCTCCAGATGGCACAGAATCGTCCAATCTTCCGATTGAGAGATCTATGCAACCATTGGCTATTTAATTGGCAAAATCCATTTGATCTACGGCGAGGTAGTCGGCAACAGATGGTCAAGAGAACATGGTTGCAGAATCTCAAAAGCTATATAGCCTGAATTCTCTCGCCGATGTTGTCACATAATAAGAGAGAGATAAAAATCATTGTGGGGATCATAACAGGTCATTGCAAGATTAGATCCTTCACGTCGAAATGGAAAGGAGCTAGAAACAATTGAACATATCCTCTATAGATGTCCATCGCTTAGTTGCAGAAGACACAAACAATATCTTCTCCAAAATAGACCCCAATCGAACCCTAGGCTTTGTCAAAAATCTGGCATGGCTAAAATAACCATCTTCTAGGCTTTCCAACTATTTTGTACCCTCTTCCATTCTCTCTTCTTTTCCCGTTTTTTTTTTCAGGTATCAGGTATAGTCTGAAATTACAGAAACACTACTATGTATTACATTCTTTTAAAATCTTTGCCATTCTATTAATTTTTGTTTGCCCCTCATTCTATGTTATGTGAATATGAATGACCTTTTCCAAAACCGGAAGATTTTTTTCCCCACTTTTTTCATAGATGTCATTTAATTTTTGTTTGCTTTGCCAAGTTGTTGTAATGTGGTGGACAATTGGCAATAGAGGTGGTATGACATTCTTCGTCATCAATACAATTGGAATTCTATTTTTTTTTTTGTTCGTTTCTTTTCGTTTGCAAGTTAGTAAGAGGTCGTAAGAATATAGTAGTTACAAAAAAAAATGACTATAAACACACACTAATCGCTAGAAGTATTTTCAAGATATTACTAATCAATAAATAAGGTGTTAATATGTACTTGTGAGTAGGGGGGGAATGGCAGAATTTTGTTTACTTAAGGCATAGAGGTAGAAGAAGACACCTTTCGGAACTGTATTGAATATCTGCAATAGTTATGGTTATTGGTAATTAACGCAGCATACTGATGGAACTGGACGGAAAAGGTATCCAAGTCGTAGCATATGCGGACGACGTGGTAATATTGATTATGCAAAGAGCCTTACTGACGCTGTCACGCTAGGCCAAGGCGAACGGCCTTTGTGTAAACCCAACAAAGACGGAACTGGTAATGTTCACTAGGAAGCGTACTGGTAATGTTCACTAGGATGTAGTGCAGCTTCATCTATCACCCGAAGCAAAGTACCTTGGCACAATCCTGGGCTGTCAATTACGATGAAACATGAACGCTGAGGAATGGGCGAAGAGAGGGATGATTGCACTCTATGTATGCATGAATTTCATTGGGAAAATTGGGGGGCTAAAACCATCGACAATACACTGGTTGTATAACATCGTGATAAGGTTCACCCTTTCCTATGGTTTTCTTGTTTGGTGGAACTGCCTGCGCCACAATTTGACATCCAGCGACGTAGATAAGGTAAAAAGAGCCGCCAGGAGCCACGAGGATTACGCTACAAGCAGCTCTGAACGCAATGCTGAACTTAAGGCTTTTGGGTCTCAACATTAAGTGTCAGGTTGCGCGTAGGCTGCATGAACAAAATCTTTGGCGAAGTTGTATTTGGATCGAACCAGGTATGACATTGGACCAATGCGTAAAACTAACCGACTATATATCACCAGTCCTGAAATTTGACGATGTAGATGTCGTTATTCCTAGTAGAGACGACTGGAACCGGAGTAACCCTCCTCTGGACGTCTGGCTTTCTATACAGAGGATCCAAGATGGAAGAAGGTACAGGAGCGGCCGTCTACTGTGAAAGGCTAGGCCTTGAGTTTACCTACAAGCTGGATAGCAACTGTAGAGTTTTGCAAGCTAAAATCATCGCGATGTGGAAGGCAGCGAACTTGATAAAAAGTCTGGATGCAGAGATCGTTGAACCGGTGACTATTTTTGTGGATAGTCAAGCGGCGGCTCTTAAAGCCATCAAATTCTGTTATATCAAATCTGAGGCCGACCTCATGTGTAGAACAGTTTTGGAAGAACTTACAGCTATCGACTGTGTTGGGTACCCGGACACCGTGACATCATGGGTAATGATCCAGAGCAGACGAATTAGCTAGACGAGGATCTCAATCTACATATCTGTCATCTTTTTCGGAACTTTGAGACGTTCTTCGAAGAACGAGCCAATGAAATTTGGCACAACGTACCTAGGTGCAATGTGGTGCCAAAATCTATTTGGCCGACACTGTCTACCAAAAGAACACACTCTTTGTTGTACCTGAGCAAAGCTGAAATAAGTGTAATGACAGGAATCATTACTGGCCATTGCAATAACAGGGCCATTACCAGTAAATGGGACCACTGCAGCAGAGTCTGCAGTTGACGAGGAGGAGACGAGACAATCTTCATAATCTTCTGTCCGATCTCTATAGCCATCGATACTATCTCATACTTACCTTCTCACACTTCTTTGAGGATAGAGAGACTTCCCTTCTTTTCTTTTTATTTTGTGTTAGAAATGTGATAGCGACTTATATCCAGCAAAAAATCAATTAAATATAGATATGTGTGGTGTTGTTTTCCTTTCCTAGCGTATACAACAACAGCAATTATTTGTTTTTAAAATATCAACTCATAATAATAATGGCAAAACCAAATACCAGAATATAACAGCAGCAGTACTTGTTTTTATGGTCTACTGAATTTAATTAATCGAATGCATTTTTTGCAATTGCCATATGAATTTCTATTATTCGCCGTCATTCGCAGTCATTGATTTGCTGCCGTCACACTAAAACCATTACTTTTTCAAATTCCAATGTTATGAGAAAATGACCAAAACGGACAACCTAATGCAAAAAAAAAAAAACTGAAATCGGAGTCCTGTGTATTGGCACTTGGTTTGTGTATCGAGTAGAGATCGTCCTAACTATTATCAACGTAATCAGAGTGTTCCAAGCACTTCTTCCTATTAAGGACCTGATCGGCAGAAATGAAATCTTCTGATATAAGGCTTCCAGGACGTCATTCCATCGGACGTCAATATATCGTCTCGATATCGAACCCCATGAATGTTTTGTATATGCAATTATGGATCATTGTTCCTAGAATTCTAAATATATGTCCTAACTGCCTTCAAAATCCACACACGACACACCTCATTTATTCAATTGTCTATCCGAACCAAGAAAGCGTCGATAAGGCTCTTGGGCCAAGGCTAACGGCCTTGGAGTACATTCAACAAAGACAGAACTGGTAATGTTCACTAGGAAACGTAAGCTCGGCGTCTTTGCTCCACCAACATTGGATGGAGTGCCGCTTCATCTGACGGATCCAAGATGGAGGAAGGTACAGGGGCTGGCGTCTACTCTAAAAAGCTTGGCCTTAAGTTTACCTACAAGTTGGATAGCAACAGTATTGTTCTCCAAGCTGAAATGTTCGCTATTTGGTAGGCAGCGGAATTGATAAAAAGCCTGGATGCAGAGATCGTTGAACCGGCGACTATCTTTGTGGATAGTCAGGCGGTTCTTAAAGCCATTAGATCCTTTAATATCAAATCTGAGGTAGTCCTCGAGTGTAGAGCAGTTTTGGAAACACTCACAGCTATCGGCTATGTTGGGTACCAGGATACCGTGACATCATGGGTAATGAAAAAACAGACGGGGATCTTGCAATTCATTGCTCAATCAAACCTCCCATCTGTTTTCTTTTTTTCCAACTTTGAGGAGTTCTTCGACGAACGAGCCAATGAACTCTGCCACAACGGTTAGGTTCACTCGGAGACTATTGTCCATTGTGATCATCCTTGATACCTGAAAAGAAAACGGGAAAAAGAAGAGAGCGAGAGGAAGAGAGGAGAAAATAGTAGAAGTAGGAGAGCCCAGATATGGATTTTTAGTCAAGCCAAATTTTTGATAAAGCCAAGGGTGGGATTGGGATCTATTTTATAGAAGAAAGCTAGATTATCAATTTCATATCTTTCAAACTGTTTGTCTTCTGCCGTTCAGCTATGGACATCTACAGACATCTTCTTCGTCACATAGACAAAAGTAATCATCTCCGCTGGAGTCTCATTTCGAAGTGAGAGATCTAATCTTGCAATGACCTGTTATGATACCCATAATGATTTTGATCTCTCTCTCTTATTATGTGACAACAGCGAAGAAGTTCTTCGGCAAGAGAATTCAGGCCAGATAGCTTTTGAGATTCTGCAACCAGGTTCTCTCGACCACCTGTTACCGACTACTTCGCCGTAAAACAAACGGATTTTGCAAATAAAATAGCCAATGGGTGGTTGCACAGATCTCTCAATCGGAAGATTGGACGATTGTGAGCCCCCTCGAGCAAGCTCGTCGGTGGCTATCTCGTTCCCTTAAATGTCACTATGTCATGGAATCCAATATAAGCTAACTATCTGTCGTATATCATTCAAAGCGGACTTGCAATCAAGAACTGCATTTGAGTTTATATTACACTACTTCAAAGCCTTGAGGGCCGCCTGACTATCGGCATATATAGTCACCGGTACCGTATTGTCGGCTGTAAGTGTTTTGAATATCTCGGCCGCTTTCGTGATTGCAAGGATTTCTGCTTGAAAAACGCTGCAAAGATTGTTAAGTTTATATGAGTTGGATATTTCTAAATACCTTCATGAAACGCCTCCACCAGTGCCTTCCTCCATCTTTGACCCGTTTGTGAAAAATGATAGACCTGGCAGAGGTAAGGAGCCACTAGGCCAGGATTCCCTACTAGGCAACTCTACTTTGATGTCATTAAAGACTCTATGAGAGGGAACATAATCACTTATGTGAGTATTTCTTCTCAAGAAATCACAACCTGTCGTTATGTTGAAGATACTAGCGTCACCATAGTTCAGCGATTTCCAGCCATCCGTATCTCGAAGCCTCAGGGCACATGTGGCCGCCTGGAATTTAATCAGAATGCCCAGTTGTTGGAGATTCAGTATCGCATTTAAGCCCGCCTGTGGTGTACTTCTTTGCGCTCCGGTAGTCAAGATCGAAGCCGATCGCTGTACTGAATTTAATTTTGTCAGCAGTATATTTTTGTTGACCCCCTGCCACAATACAAGGCAGCCATATGTAATAATGGTGAGAACGACCATCACATACAGCCAGTGTATGATCTCTGGTCTTAGTCCACAGTTCTTTCCTATGGAGTTCTTGCATGATTAGAGTGCCAGCAGTCCTTTCTCAGAGCGATCCGCAACATTCCCCAGGTTCCATAGTTGTCTTGTAAAATGGTTTCCTTCGGAGCATTTATTAAAAAACTAAAATTTTCCCTTAAATAAATTCCAAAGGGTTGACACTCTTGCGTAAAAGGAAAGCAAAGGAGTTTTTTTTATTCGTTAAATTTTTTCAGTGTTTTAAATGTTCCCAGCCATAAGAATTAAATTCCAAAGAATACCATGGTATTCAACAAATAATTATATTCACATTCCCACCTACTTGGAACTTGTAAATTATTTATTTAACATTTCCTCTTTTTTATTTTAATGTGTGAATACCACCTTTTACGTCCAGTTGTTGCCCCTGTTTGGGTGGCCTATGGCATTATTGTTGATTGGTTAACATTAACTACGTTCCGTATGCTGTCTTAACATGTTGACGTAGTAGTATATATGTGCGTACATATATCTATGTATATACATTCTTATTTATAATTCTTTGAATTTTCACATTTAGTTAACTGTGGGTTTTGTGTCCCCCTACCCCCAACTACCCACCCACTAAAAATAGAAACAATTTGTTTTTTTTTCTTACTTTCTTTTCATTCTCCACGGATTTTTTTAACTTTTGAGTCCAAAACACCATATTGAGGATAAGGAAAAAACAAAAAACTGTTAATGTCAAATTTATGAAACGTGCAGTGGAAGTGTTTTCGCCTTCGTCTTCTTCTTCTGTTACAACCTAGCAGCAACAGTACCCAATGTCATTCCAAGTTAACGTTTTTTCTTTCAACATTTTTCTTGTCGAGTTTAATTGTGTGCGTATTTTTAAGAGAAATTATTTCTAACCTTGTTGCCATCATCATCATCACATTTTTCCAAGAATATTTCTAAAAAGGACATGGGATTAATTATCCATGACATAAGGTTTATATACACAATTTCAAAAGGGAATTCTACTTAAGTTGGCATAATTTTAACAAAACTTCGAGAAAAAGGATTAAATTTCATAGAAAAACTTTTGGGAAATATTTTCCAAAAGGAGGTTAGTGGAATGTTTCCCTCCTTCCTTTAATTAATAGTTTTTTGTCAATCCAGCAAATATTTTAATAAGATTATTTAATTTTAAATTCACGATTAATAAAAAATCTATTCCTAGTATTCCGTTAATGTCCCAACAAAACAAATCTTTATTACCATGTATAATAATTGGTTTTTATATTTTCTTTTTTTAATTTCTATTGATTCTTATCACAAATACTTCCTAAAAGAACATTTGAAACATAACCTATTCCCTTCCCTACCATGGTCACTCATATCTAACGTATAACTCGTTATCACCGTACAGAAAGTTTTGATAATGTTAGTGTTCAATAAAGATTAGATTATAATACAAATTTAGAAAATATTTGTAATGACAATATTTAGAAACATTGACTTTGTTTAATTATGTTTCAGGGTTCAATTTTTATATCCTCAGCCTTATGGCTAATGAGGGTATATACACTTTGATACGGTGAAAATTTGCCTCATCGAATTAGTTAGTTTAAGATATATGTTTCGTTGGACCAAATCCGTTTCAGACAATTTAGAGTCGATTTATAAATTTCCGTATCTGTCTGGCCGGCTGGTGCTCACGATAACTCTCGAAGGGTGCTACCGATTTCGTCCAAACATCGTAGTATTTTTTCTAAAATGATTATAAGTTCGTAGATGGGGAATATCGATCCACTCCTGTTACCTTCTCCACAAAATGGTAAAATTTTGCTAGCCTGTTAATTTAACCTAACATGCATCTGATACAAAGATGGGACCCATTGGTCCACTCCTTCTGGTACCTATCCGACAAATGGTCAAAATGGTCAATATTTGCAAATCCAATATCAGGCGAATGGAATGTCCGATATGAACCAAACTTTGCACAGCCCGTTATCTGTACGAAATCTAGATTAAGTCCGAAGCTAGGACCCCTCAAGATTTAGGTTAGCTGATGCTGTCACTCGGAGACCTTGGATCCATTGTGTTCATCCTGAGCACCTGAAAAGGACATGAGTGTAAAAGGAAAGTGTTTTAAAATAAGAAAACAAATTTTAGCTAAAACATGTCAGATTTTCAGCAAAGGAAAATATTTTTATAGTATTTATTCCGTAGAAGAATGCTAGACAAGGCAATTTCATTCGACTTAATCTCAAAGTATACGCTCAATTGTTTTCAGTTTTTTCTCATCCTCGCATAAGCGGCGATAATCCACCTTATTGATGTGTCTTTCGGATGCGATATAATCCTGCAGCGTCCTTGTATTATAGTTACAGAGAGCTCAATAACATTTTAATGCATACTTGGTTATGCTTGTAATTAACTTGTCTCACGTATCATATTGCTTCTGGTCACTTATAAATATCGCATCCGGTCGTTCAGAAACCTTTAAAGCCCCTCTATAAAAAACCCTGCCGTATTCGTCCATAAATACACTCTTTCGGACTACAGTCCGGAATACTTTTTAAAAATTCGAAGTACACAGCCACCAAGGCTTTCAGTTCCTACATAAAACCTTCCATTCATAAAGTTCCTATATTACGATTCTCATTCGTTTCGTCTATGAAAATATGCTGCTTCATTTATAAATAAAGTCTATAAAAGCTTGCTGACTTTTAGCTCTATTAAGCCACCCTGGCCTTCAGTCTTATAAAAATCCCTATTTTAGTTCGATTTTCGAAACTCCTTGTTTCAATTCACCTCGTCCATAAAGATTCGGTTCAGTTCGTCTATAAAGACTTATTGTTTTTTTGTATAGTTTATAAAGAATTCCTTCTGTTCTTCTATAAAGCCTCCATGTCAGGCTCGTCTATATTGACCTGGTTTCGGCCTTTAATTTTGTCTCTAATGATCGTCAATAAAAATTGTATGCGTGTCTATAAGTTTATCTGGCTAATAGCCTCTATAAAGACTTCCTAATCTATATTTGGCATATCAAGATTTGCTGGCCTTTATAAAGAAATTCACTAGCCTTCATTTCATCTATAACGATTCCCGGATCCTCAACTCATTTATAGAGGAATCACTCCAAATTGTATATAAGGACTCCTTTAATCTCCTCTATAAAACTCCCTTCAGCTCGTCTATAAAAACTCCGTTCTGCTCGTTTATACTCTCTATACTCTCATCTACATACTCGTACCCTCTTCAACTCATCTCTGAGGGTTCCCCTCAGGTCTTCTATTAAGACCCTCTTCAGGTCGTCTATATAGAAACCCTTTTGCTCGTTTACAAATGTTCCCGTCTGACCATATTGTCGTTCTCCTCTAGTTTACCCTAAGAATCTTACCTTTTGACAAAGTATCCTCTCTAAACGCCTTAAAGCAGAGAAGGAGTTAAGTATGCCATGTCAATTTTAGTCGTCTATAAACACTCCCTTCTCTTTAAATATCCTTGGTTATATTTCAAAATTTTATTTGCATAAATTTGTCAGTCTTTGCCTTCAGACAATGTGTCATTTACTCTGTCATTAAGTTAAGGCGTTTTATGTGTATATGTGGATGTAAGTAGGTAACCCATTTTTGTATGTGCGTATCACCATGTTTGCATTGCTCATTGAGTTCTTGTATTATTAGAATAGAATACAATGTTGTTGTTTCTGCTATTCTTTGGAATCAATTGTTTGTGTCTTTGGCTTAATGCCGAATTGCTGCTATGGCGGCTAGGCTACCATGTTCATAGGTCGTGAAATGATATTTTCCTCTTTCTCTACATTTTATAAAAAGATAAACATTTTGGTTTCTATAAAAATTCAAGGATTCTCTTAAAAGGAGAAGAATTTGACCAAAATGAAATAATAATAAAAATGATCTTATCAAAATCATTAGAATTATCATTAAATATATATTTTTAATTATTCGGAATAATTATTAGTTATTTTTGTTCAAATATTTCAATTATCGTGTTCACCTCATGCATTATCTTCAAATAAAAATTGTACGTTATTTATTCTTTCTTTTTTATTAAAAAAAAAAAACTACTAATAATCGCACCACATGCAAAACCTTTAGGGAATCCCCCGACCTCGTATATTATTTGTTATGACTGCGGTATGTTTGCATTATATATCTAGTGACAATAACGTCGATGATGATGATGACGACGTCGACGACAACGACGGTGGTGACGATAACAATCATATCTATATTTCTAGCATTCATTAAAACGCTCACCGATACACACGCTCACGTTCACTAACTCAGCCCGTAGCTGACCATGTGAGAGAGCTTAATTTATCATCAGAATAACTATTTACCATGACCATATATAAATATTATATACATACAAATATGTCTATGATTATATATAGATTTATATGTATATAACGATTTGTGAGTGTTTGGAGACTAATAACTTTTACCGTTTTTGAAAGAATTCCAAATAGGTAACATGAATAGCACAAATAACACACACAGACACACCGATAAGATATACAGTGAAGTAGAAAGGTTCAAATGTACTTTCACTATAGAATTGGAATGGAATAAAAAATAATAATTAGGGACTTTATAGGTCGTCCTGGCGGAAATAATAATGAAAACTTATTTCCAGAGGCACCTACAGACATTATTCTGTTTGTCTATGAAAACTCTCATTGGTGTATTAAGACTATTAAGCTAGTCTATAAAGGCTCCCTTCAGCTCGTCTACCTTTAGACCTTTAGTTGGTCTATAAAGAAACCCTTCAACTCGCCCATAAAAACTCCCTTCAGCTTGTCTATAAAAAATCGCTTCAGCACGTCTATAAAGACTCCCTGACCTTCAGCACGTCTATAAAGACTCCCTGACCTTCAGCTCGTCTATAAAGACTCCCTGACTCTCAGCTCGTCTATAAAGACTCCCTGATCTTCAGCTTGTCAATAAAGACTCCCTGGCCTTGAGCTCGTCTATAACGACTCCCTGACCTCTAGCTCGTCTATAAAGACTCCCTGCTTCAGCTCGTCTATAAAGACTCCTTGCTTCAGACTCCCTGCTTCAGCTCGTCTATAAAGACCCTCTTCATGCTCGTATGTAAAGACTCCTCTCAGCTCGTTTATAAAGACTCCCAGACTTTCAGCTGATCTATAAAGACTCCCACACCTTCAGCAGGTCTATAAAGACTCCCTGCTTCAGCTCATCTATAAAAGCTCTTCAGTTCCTCTGTACATATATATATATATATATAGCAGGAAACCGGATACCTTGTTGACATTGAAATCTAAATGGCATTCATTTGTAGTGGTGGTACTCATATATATGGGATTTGATTGTATTTGTATCAGTATCTAAAATGTGTGTTTGTGTGAATTTAATTGTAACCTTGATGATGATGTTATCTTACCATAAAACGGCATGGAAAACAAAACAGACGAAAAAAATTAGGTCAGAAAAATTGTGGTAATGGTTGTGTGTGTGTGTGTGATTTATTACAAGAAATTTGAGAGAAAGTAAAAAGTTTTCCTTTGGACAAATGAAAAACAATCTATTTCAATTAAATGTTAATGGACTTTGCCTTTATTTTCGATGTTTGTAATTTCAAAGAATTTTTATTAATTAAATATTTATACACGAATACATATAAATGTGTAATTTTTACTTTTCTTTTTAGGACATCGGGTGATTCCCTATATGAAATATTAGGACTTCCTAAAACAGCAACAGCTGAAGATATTAAAAAGACTTATAGAAAACTTGCTTTAAAATACCATCCAGATAAAAATCCAGACAATGTTGATGCTGCCGAAAAGGTAAATATATTTGTTTTTTAAAAATATTCAATCTATAAAATATTTTCTAAAAGACATTTATGAAATCTCCTGAAGCCCTGACAGAAAAAATCTGTATATAGAAGACTTTTTAGAGGTCCTTTAAACATGAAAGAAAGTATGAAATATAATAAATTGTAAAAATGTCGCGAAGTTATTCAGATGACCGATATAAAACAGTTATGCATTATATTTAGATAAATTTTTGTTTGAGGGCCTATAGTGGAATTTGGTGGATAATGGATATTTTCTCCATTGATATAAATAGTCTAAAATGCATTATGTGTACAAATATTGAGTCAATTGTAAAACTATCCAAATACACCATTGTGGCCTTTTTTGTATTTAAATCAAATTAAATTAATATTTTATTGCTCTAATTTATATTATTCGAGTTTTCTTTTGTTCGGTGACCTATACTGAAATTTAGTGGAGATTATTTTTCTATTGGTACCAATAATCTAAAATGCATTATAGCTAGAAATTTTGGGTCGATTGTAAAAATACCCCTAAAAATACGTAATAGTACATTTTTTGTGAATTTTAATTAAATTAAGATTAATAATTTATTGCTATATATAAAATTATTTGAGTTTTCTTTTGTTCGGGGACTTATAGTGGAATTTACTGGAGAATTTGTTTTCCTTTAACACCATCCGGCTAAAATAAATAATTAATGAAAAATTGTGCAATAGTAAAAACTCCCAAAAATACCTGCCAGAAATTAAATTAATATCTTTATGCTATATATAACATTGTTAGAGTTTTCTTTTCTTCTGGATCCTATAGTAGAATTCAGAGGAGAATATTTTATCCATTGGCAACAATCATCTAAAAAAAATTATTAGTGAAAATTTTGGGTCTATTGTAAAAATACCCAAAAACACCATTCTGGCCTTTTTAGTTTATTTAAACCGAATTAAAATTAATAATTTATTGTTATATATAATATTAGTAGATTTTTCTTTTATTCGCGGACCTACGCTGAAATTTAGTGGAGAATATTTTTCCTTTGGCACCATCACGATAAAATAAATTAATAATGGAAAATTTTCGTCAATTGTAAAAAAACTCCCAAAAATGCCAGCCTGGCTTTTTATATGTATTTAAATCAAATTAAAATGAATTTTTTATTGCTATATATAACATTGTTAGAATTTTCTTTTCTTCTGGAACCTACAGTGAAATTAAGTGGATAATATTATTTCCTTTGAGACCAATCGTCTAAAATGCATTATTAGAGGGGATTTTGGGTCTTTTGTAAAAATACCCAAAAACCTCATTCTGGACTTTTTAGTTTATTTAAACTGAATTAAAATTAATATTTTATTGTTATATATAATATCAGTAGAGTTGTCTTTTGTTCGGGGACCTATAGTAGAATTTGGTGGAGAATATTTTTTCCTTTGACATCATCCCGCTAAAAGGAATATTTAATGCAAAATTTGGGTTAATTAAAAAATACAAAAAATGACCTTTTTATGTATTTAAACCAAATTTAAATTAACATGTTATTGCTATATATAAAATCATTAGAGTTTTCCTTTGTTCGGGGACCTATACTGGAATTTATTGGAGAATATTTTTTCCGTTGACACCAATCGTCTAAAATATATTAGTAGTGGGAATTTTTGCTCTATTGAAAAATGCCCAAAAACCTCATTTTGGGCTTTTTAGTTCATTTAAACCGAATTAAAAATTTATATTTTTATTGTTATATATAATATTAGTAGAGTATTCTTTTGTTCGGAGACCTATAGTGGAATTTAGTGGAGAATATGTTTTCCTTTGACATCAACCCGCTAAAATGAATATTTAATGAAAATTTTGGGTCAATTGAAAAAAAAAATACCCAAAAATGCCCCAACGACCTTGTTGCTGTATTTAAACAAAATTAAAATTAATATTTTATTGTTATATATAATATTATTAGAGTATTCTTTTGTTCGGGGCCCTATTTCGGAATTTGCTGAAAAATATTTTTTCCTTTGGCACCATCCCGCTAAAAGGAATATTTAATGAAAAATGTAGGTAAATTGTAAAAATGTCCAAAAAAAAGCATCAATGACCTTGTTTGTGCATTAACCGAAATTTAAATTTAAATGTTATTACTATATATTAAATTATTTGGGGGCTTCTTTAGTTAGAGGACCTATAGAGGATTTTGGTGGAGAATATTTTTACCCTTGGGAACATCCTGCTAAAATGAATATTAAATGGAAATTTTGGATCATTTGTAAAAATACCAAAAACTGTTAAATAATTCTAAAGGTCGTCTGTATATAGAAGTCCTTTAAGAGATTTTTCTAAATTATCGTAAATTTATATCAAATTATCATATTCTTATATCCTATTTCGCTTCCTCTTCATTTACAGTTCAAGGAAGTCAATCGTGCACACTCGATATTAAGTGATCAAACAAAACGTAATATTTATGATAATTATGGTTCATTAGGTCTATATATTGCTGAACAATTTGGTGAAGAAAATGTCAATGCATACTTTGTGGTAACCTCGCCAGCAGTTAAGGTAAACTGAAAATGAAATTCCAAAATACAAATAAATGGAAATTAATTAAATGTTTTAATTTTTTTATTCCATCAGGCATTGGTTATTTGTTGTACACTAATAACAGGCTGTTGTTGCTGTTGCTGCTGTTGTTGTTGCTGCAACTTCTGTTGTGGCAAATTTAAGCCACCCGCAAATGAATCACACGATCAATATGCCCATCTAAATGTAAGTCTAAATCGCCCACTATTTTTTTTCTCTCTCCATAAATTGTAGTAAAACAAAGAAAATGAAAATATTTTCTTATTTGTAATGAGAAAAAAAAAACAAGAAAAATCAAAAGAAAATTCTTTAATGTATTCGAAAAGAAAAAAAAACGAAAAATATGTTTTCTGCAAAGCTTCTTGTTTTCAGTTTTACTGTTTTTTCTTTATTATTTTTTTTTTTTTTCTTACTAACAAAATCAAAAACCACCCACTTCTTCTTTATACCAAAATACCATTTTGAAGTATTATTACTAGGACTCTCTACAACGCCTTTTCGCATATAAAAATATATATAAATCATTTTTATATTTCGTAGACATAAAGGCGCCTTCGCCGTCGTTCATTTCTCTAGCCAATCCCATCCCATAATACGCATTGTTAAAAGAAGGACATTTTCTGTTTTCTGCGTATTTGTTCGTGTGCATGTTGTCGTCATGAATAGTTGGATTTGTTTTGCTTTTGTCAGTTGGATAGTTAGCCTGATTTTATTGTATACATGAATGTAGGACATTGTTTTCATAATTGTATAGACAAGCCTGAACGGAGTCTTAATATACGAGGTAAAGGGGTCCTTATAGACGAGCTGGAGCAGGGAGTCTTAATAGACGAGGTAAAGGGTGTTTTTATATATGAGCTTGAGCAGGGAGCCTTTATAGATGAGCTGAATCAGGGAGTCTTTATAGATGACCTGAAACAGGGAGTCTTTCTAGACGAGCTGAAGGCAGGGAGTCTTTAAGAACGAGCTGAAGCAGGGAGTCTTTAAGAACGAGCTGAAGCAGGGAGTCTATAGACGAGCTGAAGGCAGGGAGTCTTTATAGACAAGCTGAAGGCAGGGAGTCTTTATAGACGAACTGAAGCAGGGAGTCTTTATAGACGAGCTGAAGCAGGGAGTCTTTATAGACGAGCTGAAGCAGGATGTGTTTATAGACGAGCAGAAGCATGGTGTCTTTATAGGTGAGCTGAGCCCCTTATATGACTTTCGATTTGTTCGAAATTTGGTATATCGTACCGAATTAAGTCTAGAATGATGTGTGCTAAGTTTCGAGAAAATTGGTTCAGATTTAGATATAGCTCCCATACAAATTTTCGTGCGATTTAATTTTAATTGTTTACCAAAGCCCCTATATGACTTTCTATTTCCACGAAATTTGGCATAGCGAGCTGAATTGATTCTAGAATGATGTGTTTTAAGTTTCGAGAAAATTTGTTCAGATTTAGATATAGCTCCCATACAAATGTTCATCCGATTTTATGTAAATGGTACCCCAAAATCCCTATATATCCTTCGATTTGCACGAAATTTGGTATATCGTACTGAATTAAGTCTAGAATGATGTGTGTTAAATTTCGTGAAAATCGGTTAAGATTTAATGTAAATTGTGCACCAAAGTCCCTTTATGTCCTTCGATTTGTATGAAATGTGGCTAGCGTACTAGATTGATTCTAGAATGATGTGTGTTAAGTTTCCTGAAAATCGGTTCAGATTTAGATATAGCTCCCATATATATTTTCGTCCGATTTTTGGTAAATGGTGCACCAAAGTTCCTTTAATATCTTTCGGTTTACACTAAATTTGGCACAGCGTAATTAATTAGGTCTAGATGTGTGTTAAGTTTCCTGAAATCGGTTCAGATTTAGATATAGGTTCTACATCTGACCAAATGAAAAATTTAGTATCGGTTGCAGAATGACATGTTTGTGGATCCAATTTAATTTTAATGATCCTTTAAAATGCGACGTCTGTTAGGATTGATCTGTTGAATATACCCAATGTGGTGAAGGGTATCATATAGTCGGCCCCGTCCGACTTTACTACTTTCCGTACTGGTTTTTAACTTCTAAAATAAGTTTAAAAAACCCTTAATATTTCAAAATGGTATTTATTTTTAAGCGTTTTCGAAAGAAATCGAATAATAACACACTTTCATTGGTATCTTTTTAATTTAAAAAACTCTATTTTCTAAACTATTTATTGATCGGATATGCTTTGTTTTTGTTGGTAACACATTTTTTTCTTTTGAGTATCGAAGAAGTACTACCTTACATACCTATATATCCTGTTTAAATATATATCACCACCAAATGTAATTAATGGTGATGGTTCTACTACTAACAATCTCTCTCTCGTTGGAGAACAAAATTTTAATAATAAATAAAAGCTTATTTGTTGATGATTTTTGTGGAGTTTATAATGTAGCTGTTGTTAATTACCCCTCCTACCCCTCAAAAAACACCACCTGCTGCCTCCCTTTTCCCTGTATGTTTTGTATTTGAATGCCAAAAATATAAGAATATACATATGTATGTATTCTGCATGTTCGTTATTATCCAATTTTGTTTTGGGAAAATGTTTCATTTGATTGTTTGTTTTGTTTTGAAATACCTAAAGACAGGTAAGTAACAACAACAAGAAAATATAATTTACAATTTTTTTTTAGAAGTAGATATCTCTTCTAGTAGTGTAGTAGTCTTAAAAGGGGTTCTAATGAATTAGTTCCAAAGAGCTGGAACAAAATGGAAAGTTTTTTTCATTTAGTTCTCTGTGTCTCTCTCTCTCAGTCTCTTAAGAAAAGTTTAAAAATTTTGTTTATTTTAATGCTTTTCATTTTGTTTTTAACAAAAATAATAAGGTAAATAATTTAATATTTATAAGTTAATTACTACTACATATATATAACTTGTGTATATTATTACATTATTTTCATGTACTTTACTTTGAAAATCTATTTGTTGTTTTCTTGGATTTTATTCTTTCTCAATTCTTTGTTTTCTTTTTTAAAATATTATTTTTCTATTTTTGTTTAAATATTTTCTATACCATGTTTTACTTTTCTAATGCACGCGCTCTCTTCTTCTTCTACATATCATCCATTTTTATTAGCAACAACAAAATATCACTACTATTCTTCTTCTTTTAAGTCTTCTTTATCTTCTAATTCTCTTAATTTCCTTTCGTTCATGCCATTTGTATCACAAATACCAACAAAATAATAAATCTTCACGAAAATCATCACAAAAACAAAATGCTGCTTACCTATATAACCTCACATTTACAATTAAATTAAAAAAACAACATTGAATGTTTTCTCCTTTTTCTTCTTCCATTAAGAATTGTAACCGGATATAAAAGTGTAATATGACAAAGAAGTATATAAGTAATGATTTGGTTTCACATTAAGAGAAAATCAAAAAAGCAATGATGTTTGTTTGCTGTTTCATCATGTCCATTTTTTTACATGTAATTTTTTATTTTGTTACGTATAAATGTAAATTTTGTGGTATCGATTTTTGATTTGTAAAAAATGTAAACATACATCCGTTCCTTTGTAAAATATTCAAATCAATTATCTTTAGTTTCATATTTTTTTAATTTATTTTTATTCCAATTGTTGTTAAATCGTTGTACATTGAATTTCCTTTATTTTTTAAAAACATCTCAATTATCGAATGTTATTCCGATTGCCGCGGAATTTGGTCCAGCGTACCTAATTGATGATAGGATATATTATATATTAAGTTTTGTTAATATCATTTCAGATTTTGATATAGCTCCCATAATACCACCCAACGCTTGCCCAATTGGCAGATTTACCTGTAGGTCTCATATTTTTTGCCTTTATACATACACTGGTGGCCAAAACTAAAGCAACTGAAATTGCAAACTGAATAAATGACCCATAATTTTTTTGAAAATAAAGTTATAGTGAACGTTTTTTTAGATATAAATTTATTTAAAAAAACTCAAAATTTATTTTGAAATAAAAAATATTCTATGGAAAACTAAATTGACCCAATTTTTACATGGTCAAAACAAAAGCAACTTTTTGATTTTTTCTTATAAATAAAAAATTTTGCCAGTAATCGAGAGCATAGCCATAACCGGCAGCACACCTACATGGCATTAAATCAATAAAATGCTCAATTTGATCCTTGGGTGTACTATTCCTCGCATCCTGAACCTTTGGGAATCTGTCCGAATGTATTACTTCAAAAATCTCATAAATAAATCACATTCCATAAAAAGAATGCACTCTACGATGTGCAGTGTGAAGCTGACCTATCTTTTCTCTGCGCTTCGTGGAAACCTTGGGGATCTTCGGATCCGCCGTGGACCAAAATGGATCGAGGTACTGCCCTTAACTTAATAAACTAAGATGGTAAAGAAGAACAAAAGGAATAAAGTTACTGTGCAGGGAGTTAATAACCTAGTACATGCGGAAATCTTTGCTGATATCACAAGCCATGTGTCTTCGAGATCAAGCGATTGTGATCAGGCTGCTCTAGGTGTGGATGCTTTGGCACCTGGAGCTGTACCTGCTACAAGCTGTAAACGAGCAAGTAAATACTGATGCAAATCAATCTATGACTGACAGGACTGTAGTTCTGGGGGAAGGGACGACCTACACCGGACCCTTAACGCTATCCGCGATAGTCTAGAGGAACAGAGTAGAGAAATCTTCGATCAGTTAGACAGGGTTATACAGGAAGAGCAAAGTGGGGATACGGAACTGCTACTGAACTTTACCCTGACTGATGATGAGCAGGACATCATGATTCCGGCCAAGTCTACACCGCGGCATTGTTGTAGCCTCAACGAAGGAATCGTAGACCTTGTTGACCGACTGACTTCAAGTCTGACTCGCCGACTTGCCGACAATAAACTTCGAAGGCAAACTGCGACGGAGGCGATGTCCGACAATGGGGAATCTATCGAGACCCCAGCAACGGACAGCGGCTCAAAGGCCGGAAAGTCCCGAGAAGTATACGATGCCAAGCACTATAAACGTGTCGTATCGTATCTTCGCAAATTCTGAATCAAGTAAGTAGTGGAATGGGCAAAGCCCACTGTCTGTGACAAGGGTGCGAAGCTGATTTCTGATCCGAAGCCTAACCCGAGTCAAAAGGCAACGGATAATGCTACTGAGCACATTCCGACACAAACTGTCACCCATAAGGGTGATCAACGTGTGAAAGGCTCTGTCTCAAAGCCAGATCCTACGCCAAGCGACAAAGGTGAAGCGGTTGGTGCTAAAGCTTTGAGTGGATCCACCAGTGGTCGAAATAGGAGGAAGGGCAAGTCTGGCAAGGAACCATCGCCTCCTGGTAGAGCAAATGCTGCCTCGCAGAGCAAATCTATGAAGCGCATTCGCTCATCAGAAGGTCCGTAACCTTCATCCGTCTGACTGACCCATCTACCTCACATGCGGCTGTCGGTAGGCTACAAACGGCGGAGAAAACGTCTAGTACAGAAAAGCCTCTGGAAAAGCTAACTTCAATGTTCGTGCTCAGAGACAGCGGAAGCTATATGACAGACCGACTAGGCTAGCTGCTGACGAAGACCTTCAAGTGGCAATCATTGACAAATCCTTATGGTAGGATTAGTGACAGTCATGGTTGATCTTTGAAGCAGCATCTGTGGCAGCGTCTGTGGGTCAAATCAGGGAATCGTCAGTTTGGCAGTGCCTTCATGCAGAAGGGTACCAAAGTAATAAAACTCCTGCCGAAAATGTTGGCGCTGCAAAATCCTAACCTCCTCACTACATCGAGTTGGACTGTAATCAGCCGATCTCCTTGCAACGAGATTGGAGGGGTAGCAGTTGACCGCAAGGGTAGCAGTTGACCCACCGGGGGTCAATAGGTTGTGCATAGTTTGGTTGAAATCTGATAGTTCGTTCTCACGATTCTATAAAATATTTTTTTTAGGTAAATTTGGACTATTTTGTGGGAGAGATACCAGAAGGAGTGGGCCGACATTCCCCATCTTCGATCTTAGACTAAGTTTGGAAGAAATATTACGACGAGTTTGGATGAAATCAGTTTCTCTTTTTTTCTCCAGACAGACAAACGTACATTTGTAAATCGACTCCAAATTGTCCGAAAGTGTATAAGGCCATAATGCTGAGGTCGTTCAATGATAAAAGAACTTCTATATATCTTTGAAAATTAATCAAGCCGACTATATAAATAGACGACTTTTGAATCTTTGAATCAACCCATAGCCTGACTACATATTATAAGAACATTTGATGACCATGTATATATTTGTCCCAAACTGTGAATTAGTTCTTTTAGTAGCAGTTCTTTAGGGTAGCAGTTGACCCACCGGGGGTCAATAGGTTGTGCATAGTTTGGTTGAAATCTGATAGTTCGTTCTCACGATTCTATAAAATATTTTTTTTAGGTAAATTTGGACTATTTTGTGGGAGAGATACCAGAAGGAGTGGGCCGACATTCCCCATCTTCGATCTTAGACTAAGTTTGGAAGAAATATTACGACGAGTTTGGATGAAATCAGTTTCTCTTTTTTTCTCCAGACAGACAAACGTACATTTGTAAATCGACTCCAAATTGTCCGAAAGTGTATAAGGCCATAATGCTGAGGTCGTTCAATGATAAAAGAACTTCTATATATCTTTGAAAATTAATCAAGCCGACTATATAAATAGACGACTTTTGAATCTTTGAATCAACCCATAGCCTGACTACATATTATAAGAACATTTGATGACCATGTATATATTTGTCCCAAACTGTGAATTAGTTCTTTTAGTATTCAGCTCAGTTCGATGTAGTTAAAAGATCTTCTGAAGAATATCAACATTAAATCTAGTCTACCGATTATTTTTTACTTATTTAGTTAAATTATTTTTATTTCGATTTTTTAAATAATTTTTTTTGTCAATATTTATTTTTTTCAAGTGTGAAACCAAATCTTTTTGCTAATTAACCCCAAAATTGTTGAATCTAAAATTGAAATGAAGAACTAGTATTTTGTTTTTCTTGTTTTTTTTTTATTTTCGTAAAAAATTACATATTTTTTTAAGTAAATTATTTATTTCTTATTTTCCAAATTAATCAATTAAAATTATATTTTTTTTATATCATTAAATAATTATTATATTATCTCTTATATTTATTTTGGTTTGTTCATAACGTTTTTTTATTATTGTTATTATTGAATATTCAGCGTGACGGTGAAGTTAAAGACGCTAGTGAACGTCCCCCAAATATGGGTAATCCCGAACGACTAGTAAGTACTACTGCTGGCATCTAACAATTCTTTATTTTCCTAACCCCCCAACCTGGCCCACACTCACTACTACCCCTCCTTCTTTGCACCTAATATATTTCTATTTCATTATAAACCACCTGTTTTTTTGTCTGTCATATTTTAGCCAGCTGTGCATGTATTGGCTTTGTAGTTGTCATTTTGTTTTTCTTCGTTCTTTCTTTCATCATACATTTAATATATACTTTTATTTTGTAATTATTATTTAATATATTTTTATTTAATTAATTTTATTTTTTTTAGCAAGATGTTGTAACGGTTTAAATTTCGTCTATTTGTTGGTGGTATTTTTTTTTCATTCAATTTAATATCTGTATTGATTGTTAAAACAAAATTGACAGAACGCACACATACACGCGTATATTTTTTTTAATTTGAAAATTGTATTTTATCTGTTTTGGTTTTAAGGCTCCAAAAATTATATACCTACATACATAATGTTTTTAATAGTTTGTAAGTAAATAAATTTGTATATCCCCACACACTCAGACTTACAACCCCAAAAATTGTTGCACACCCCTATCTCTGGTTTACTAACATCTAATTTTTTGTATCGAAATACAGTATTAAGCACAAATGTTGTTATTAAAATATAATAATTATACACCCACACACATACATATCCAAAAAATCACTGTATATAATTAACGTAATAAATTTGTATTATGTACAAGAAAACAAAAAAAAAATATATTTTTTTTATTATTTTGGAATATTTTTTTTATTATTCAATGCAACATTTTTTACATATATCGTATTAGAAATCTCTTGAAAGTGAATTCATAAAAACCATTTTGTATACCACAAAAATTAATATATGAAAATCAATATTTAAAATCAATATTTACAATTTTAATATGTTTAATAGCTATTAAACATATTAAAAAAAATTAAAACCAGTAAGGAAAGTAGTAGTATAATACCCTTCACCACTTTGGGTACATACTAGAGATGCTCATATGTACAAAACCCTTTAGATCTTTGGAGGGAAGCAATATCTAAACCTGAAACATCTTCAATACAATATGCTAATCAATATTTCATTTAAAGCGAACAGATATAAGCTCCTCCATTTGCATAAAATCGGAAAAAAATATATGAGGAAGCTATATCTACATCTGAAACGATTTCAACAACAAAATATCGTGCATTTACACAAAATGAGAGTAAAATATATATCTGAGCTATATTTAAATCTGAGCCGATTTCAAACTTAGCCAAAGCATAGACTCCTCAGTGTGCTGTTTACATTAATTTGGACTATTTCAACAAAACTTTGCATACATCAATGTGGACCTAATTCAGTAAACTGTGCAAAATTTTGTTTTAATCGGACAAATATGGGCACTATGGTGCTCCATTTATTTAAAATCGGACGACACTATATATGGGAGCTATATCTAAATCTGAATCGATTTCAACAAAACTTGGCATATATCAATCTAGACCTAAATTCAGTACTCTGTGTAAAATAAAATTCAATCGGACCAATATTGGTAGTTTGGTGCACCATTTACAAAAAATCGGTATATGATAGCTATATCTAAATCTGAACCGATTTCAACAAAACTTCACGGACGTCAACCTGCAGTTATTTCAATACGGATGTCAACCTGTAGTATCTTCAATATTCGGTTTTGTCTCAATCGGACAAACATTGACAGTATGGTGCACAATTTACATAAAATCGGAGGAAACTATATATGAGAGCTATATCTAAATCTGAACCGATTCCAATAAAACTTTGCATACATCAATCTGGACCTAATTTAGTACTCTGTGCAAAATTTTGTTTCAATCGGACCCATATTGGGAGATTGGTGCGCCGTTTACATAAAATCGGAGAGCAGGTCAAATCGGGATGTATTGCTATATACTGAAGCTATGTAAATACCTAAAATGGACGAGATAATACACAATTAAAAATTATATGGTCCAAAATATTCTACACTAACGTCGCAATTCGGTATTTATATATACGTTAAACCTGGAGAGGAATCGAAAAATCGAACAAAATTTAATCTGAAGAGTTCATATAACCAACAGTAGCATGAAGAATATTTATTGGGTCAGATGTGTAGTGTGAGACCAGCAACAAATGTAATTGGTTAATTTAGATGCGTCAACTTCCTTCTCGATCACTGGCAATCTGTAATTTTCTACATGACTCTTTCGTGAGATTCGTAATGATCCACTGACAACAAGGATTATTCTTACGAGCAAAATATAGTCTTTATTTTTTAAAGACAATTTGTTTGTCTGAGCGGAATCCAGGTTATCGAATCTTTGATCGGCACGATGAGATGTTGTATTGACAAGTTGTACTTTTGTAGACGTTCTAAGGCTGCATTTTTCCAACCAATGTGACTATAATTAGACATAAACCACAACACCTCTCTAAATCCTTAGGAAGTTTTCTTCCGCATATTTGATAACCTGACCGCCGTTCTATGTAAAAAAATTCATCATGCGCCAATTACCCATATGAAGACCAGCGTTCTTCATACAGATTCCACCATTCCAAACCGGATCTCTTTATGGGGTACAGTCACAAAGGAGCTGAAAGTCATTTACTCCGTCGATCTCATTCTCTTCATTGCCATAGGAATTGAGTTACTGCTGACTCAACTCCTGTTTGACTCATACTTTGATGCTTTGCTGTGGGTTTCATTTACCGCAGTCATGATAGAGGTCCCTGCAGCAGTAGCCACTGTACGCGAGGTAGGAATTCGATCGAAAATAAGTTCAGGCCTTGTGAAGATAGTCCCTTTCGTACTTCCTCACGACCCTTATGTTTTTTTTTTTGATCCAATTGAATTTCTTTTTGTTGGTGTCCTTATTAACATATCGTTGACAGTACGAAACTCCACTCCGATAAGTCTTGCTAAACAGCGAGGGGTTCAAAGTATCTTTGAAACATCCACTTGTGCCTTCATTTCCCTCAGTGGCCGTATGCCTCGGAAGCACCGCCTTGTCGGCTGAGGTCGATGCACTAACGACAGTTTCTGCCATGGAAAACTTGACAGTCTCTGTTGACTAGATGGTAAAGTTTTGATTACGTTTTCGGCTGGGATACTCTCTTGAATCAGACGGAAACTGAGTATGAAGGTAAATAAAGATTCGCTCTGTCTTGCCAAATTGGAGCCCTTAGCGAACCTATGAAGAGTCCGTGTCCGAGTTCACATTTTAGTGTCTTGCACTTTTGACATTTCAGACTGAGGGTGTCAAGGCAGTTGCACCGGGGAGTTTGGACGTTTTGGAATCTATAGGCATTCCCAGTATCCGCAACCTGTGGACGCGTCCGATAGCTTCACATAGACGAATATAATTCTAATAGTCATCAGCGCGATAATGAATTGCAGCGGCTTTGGGCGGACATTAATATCATGAGAATAGGAAGTTCGTTCCGGCCTATCTTAACGTTCGTTTTGAATTGTTTAAGAGGACCCCCCATCTTGGATTCAAAAAATTGAATTTTGTTTTTCTATTTAATTCGGACCTACACTAATTCATGAATGTCCCTTTAAAATTTCAAGTGAAAGTCTAAATAACTCTTGAAGATATAACCGATTTATTGTGTTAACATTAAAAGTCGTCAAGAGTGCTTCGCAATCTTTAAACGCGTTTTTCTCAATAATTTTTGCGAAACCTAATAATTCAATCGAACCCAAATGTTAACAAATTGTTCTGTGTATGCATAGCTATCGTATGAATCAGAATAAATGTAATAGATCAAGATCTTCATTATTATCTAACATGGTTTGTAGTCACAAATATCAAATTTCTCTCCCTTAAGGAGATTTTTTGTAGTACCAACGGCAGACCTATAGAAGCTAGACCATTATCGACTATTATCTTGATTTATATGTTGATATATTGTTTTGAATTATTTGAATTGGGGTTGGTAGCATCTGTATAATGTATTTTTTTTAATAACTTCACAAAGCTAGATGCTTTAGGCGTTCATTCATACCGAAAATTTTCATTTTTGTCATAACAAACTCCCTCCCCTACCTCATAATTTTTAATTATGATCAACTTACTTAATCAGTATTAAACTTTTTTATAGATTTAAGTAATTACAGTTTTTAATATTAAAAATCCAAAGCAAGAGGTGGTGTGGTGGATTAACAAACAACGACAATACTTTCCTTTCAAATATTTTAAAAATTTCGTATAAATTAATAAACATTTGTGGGCAAGAACCTTTGAAATGTATTTGTATTTAAGTATGTAACATTAGTTGACTATTTCTATCCTAAACTAAAAACCAACAACAAAATATAAAATATATATATACAACTCTTTAAGACTAAAAAAAACTGTGGAATGGTGTTTCAAGGTAGTGTGAATTTTGATTTCTATTTTGTTTTTTAATAAATATATATAATTTAAGATATTAGAATAAGTTAAGTACGTAGTTTGTGTGTTAGTATACAAAATGGTATTTTTTGAACAGCTTTTAAATATATAATTATTTTATTTAATAATTTTATAAATATTAATAAAATATTGTGTTTGTGTGTTTCTTTACAGGAGGAGGTGGATTTGGATGAACCACAAATGGGCGGCGGTGGCGGTGCCAACAGCACCACATCAACTGGTCTAGGTGGTGGTCAGCAGCCTGTATTTGCCATGCCCCCACCACCGGCTACCGGAGTTAATCCCTTCACAGGTGCACCCGTGGCAGCCAATGAGCAAACATCGTTGAATACCACAGAACAGACAACATATACACCAGGTATATAAAAAGAAATTGATATTACAACAATACCAACAACAACATAGTTAATAACAAAAAATAAATACAACATGTTTGGAGCAATGTTAAAAAAAAAAAAAAAATTATTTAAACCAAAAAAATAGTTACCAAAAACAATTTCAAAAACTTTTTACTTTGTTAAAAAATTTGAAAAAAAGAAATTCTGAAATATGAAAACAGTTTTTCATGGATCGCCCCCCATTCTCCGCCTACTCTAGCTCCTACTCTCTACATAAATTTCGAAAAGAATAAAATTGAAAATAGTTTTTTTTAATATTAAAATTAAAAATTGAACAAGTTTATAATTCCGAATTCAAATGTGTTAAGATCATCGAATTGTGTGTTGTCTAATTCTTAAATTAACACAAAAAACAACAACTTTCAAAAAAGAAAAGAAAATAAATGAAAAAGAAACAAATTATAATTAATATTATAATATATAATTATATAAATTAATATTAAAAAATCACAATATCACACAGACAGACATAACATTTAAACTATGTAAATTTCACTTAAACAAATATTTAGATAAAATGCATTAGATCCATATATCTCTACCCCAGATATCAGTCAGCTCTCCATACAAAGTAAAAAAGGTTTCCCCAGATTTGTATTACTTTCTTCACACATTTTTAGTTTAGTTTTACCCTACCGCCCCTAAAATTGAACTACCTATTTAGAACCAAAAAATTGTATGTATATATTTCTTGTTTCCATTAATTTCTCTAATCTTCCATAGTATCAAATCCAATTATTTGCCTCTCCACACTAGGTTTGAACGTATCTATTTTTCCCGTTTAAATTAATTCCATAAAATCTTCTTAGTTTAAAATTTTATATTTTTAGACTCAATTCGGAAGGAGATATTAGATATTATATTATATGAGTTTAATGACAAATCCGTTGATTTTGGATTTGCCGATGTGATTTCCATTATATAGGATAATACGACTGCCAGGACCGTTCTTACCATCTGAAACACTGAACTATATTTAAAATCATCATTTGATGCGCATGCGGTTTCCAGGAAGTACTGAAGTTTATTTTCCAATCCATATATATTTTGCGAAATTTCATTTGACGGCTAAGATGTGCCACACGTTACATTGAAGTACCCAAAAATCTTAAAACGCGAATAATTTCCGAAAACTCCATATGCCATTAACGCGCATCCGATTTCGGTGTGCACCCTAAAAAAATACATCGATCTATACCGATTTCAATGTGGTCCATTAAGAACCATGGATGTGCCAGCTCACACTATTTTTTAGATAAATTGCGTCTAAATCGCGAAATTATCAAAATCATTTTATGCGCATGCGGTTTCCAGAAAGTACTGAAGTTTATCTTCCAATCCATATATATTTTGCGAAATTTCATTTGACGGCTAAGATGTGCCACACGTTACATTGAAGTACCCAAAAAATCATAAAACGCGAATAATTTCCGAAAACTCCATATGCAATTAACGCGCATCCGATTTCGGTGTGCACCCTAGAAAAATACATCGATCTTTACCATTTCAATGTGGTCCATTAAGAACCATGGATGTTCCAGCACAATCTATTTTTGAGATAAATTGCGTACATCTCTCTTTCGGCTGAAGTTTTAAAAGTTCTCTTTTCGAAAAAAATCAAAATCCGTATGGGGTCATTTATTGAAGCGGAAATGATACATAGAAAACGCAAATAAATCCGCGATATTTTCAAAAACATTTTTTGCCAAATTTCGTGTTTTTGGAAGGCCAGTTCCCGCCGTTCTAGTAGATGGATTTTCACGAAGAAGATTTTATATCATCCGAAACGTAAAAAACCTTATTGATCGCGGGTACTCATATCATTCAGTTGACAGATCTAAAAATTTGGCACGAAAAATAGGTTTTTTAGTAATTTGATTGCACAAAATTTCCACCATCGGATGAGTATTACTCTGAAGCTGTGCATACTACATACACAAAATACTTATCAAATTACGCAGATTAGCGACTACAATAATTATATAATCGATTTTTATAAATTCCTGTTTGCGTATTAAAGCTAGAAGTAAAATTAAAAAAACGCTCAAAATCGAGCTTCAAAATGTCAGCATCATTTAAAGGTAGATGCAGTTAAAATTTTGAAAAATGATACATAAGGGGCGTAGTCCCCATTTTGTTGGCTTCTAGTTTTTTTTTTTTTTTTTTTGACACGAAGACCGTGCAATGAGTGGCTTAGTCACAAATCGATAGAGAACATAAAAAAACTGGTTCGCCTCAACCTGTTTTTACACATTTTTTTTACATTAAAGTAGACATAGCTTCCACCAAAATAAAGTTTGGAGGTCAATATCATGAACAGTTTGCAACGACAGAACAATTAACCCAAAACTATTCACTTTTTTTCATACATTTAAGTAATTCCCGAGTTATAAAGGGGTGAACCTCCGCTTCAGCTATGTTAAAAAATTGGCAATATTGCCCATATATTCGTCCAATTAAATGTAAATGGTGTACTACAGTCCCTGTACATCTTTCGATTTGGACGAAATTTGACGTAGCGTACTGAATTAAGTATAGAATGATGTGTGTTAAGTTTCCTGAAAATTGGTTCAGATTTAGATATAGCTCACATATATATTTTGTTCCGATTTAATGTAAATGGTGTACTGAAGTTTCTGTGTATCCTTCGATTTGGAGGAAATTTGGCATAGCGTGCTAAATTAAGTCTAGAATGAAAATCGTGAAAATCAATTCAGATTGAGATAGGGTGAGGGTGCCCCTTATAGGTATAAGGCACCAGGCATGCATATGATGAAACCTGGCAACCCGCAGAAGAGTTGTAATCCCCTTCACAAATTTTGAGAACATTAACAGCTCAAAAGTATCCCACATGGTAATTGAGAGTGTCCCTCATGGGTAAGTGGTACCAGACCTGATAAATGATCTGGCAACCCGCAATTAACAGCTGAAATGAAGCTACGTTTTAACATAATGGTCGATTGAGATAATACTCCCACAAACAATTTCACCAAGATTGAGTGTAGACGCTCGATAGACTTTTCCAGTCGTGTGAGCACTCCATTGCTATTTGGGATAAGATAGAATACTTAGTGAACTGACAATGAGACATTGTTGGCCTCTAATAATTAAATACCATATGAATCCTGTATTTGGAGGTCATCACCCATTCATGGTAACAGAGAAAAAACAGCTGCCTAAACCTAAAAGGCAAACGCGAGTAGTCATATCAAAGCTAAGATCAGTATGGTACCTATCTCTATTCCTAATGGTAACAAATTGGACCTAATGGTAACAAATTGGACTAGGACCACACGACACGTTGCACCTATACAACTGCCCATCTACTCACTCTGTCGCTTCCATGTAGACGCATAGCAAGCAATGTGAGTACATGATGTAATCACAATAGTTCCCCAAGTCACAATTTTTGCCAGATTGCGATAACATTTTGCGCAGCTCATTGAATTAAGTAAAGATTGACATATGTGAAGTTTTGTATAAAACGGTTCAGATTTTAATATAGCTCGCACATTTATGTTCGTCCGATTCTATGTAAATGGGCCACCAATGTCCTTATATTTCATTCGATTTACACGAAATTGTGCATTGCATATCAAACTGAGTCTAGAAATATCTTTGCAAAGTTTAATGAAAATCGGAACAGATTCAGATACAGTTCCCATACATATGTTTATCCGATTCCATTTTAATGGTGCACTAAATTCTCGATATTTGTCCAAATAAGACGGAATTTGGAATACCATACCGTATTAAGTCTATAATTATGTGTGCAAAGTTTCGTTGAAATCGGTAAAGATTTAGATATAGCTTCCATATATATATTTTCATCCGATTTTATGTATATGGTGCACCAAAGAGCCTATGTTTGTTCGATTTACACCAAATTTGGCAGAGGATATTGAGCTGAGTTTAGAATGATATGTGTTAATGTTTGTTAGAATCGGGTGAGATTAACATATAACTCTCGTATATATTTTCCTCTGATTTTGTGTAAATTGTGCACCGAAGAGTTTTTTATTCCTCCACCATATACACAAAATCTTTCTTTCGGTTACATTCTTTTCTATCGGCAGGATATTACACATATGAGCAGCTCCTATATGTACTAAACGTGTTGAAGGGAATCATATCCCTATATCGGTCTTGGGAGCACTTGGGCGCATAGTTAAAAGCCTTGGCGTTTTCTAAAGCTACCGGTCGATATTTTGTCAGATATACGTCGGCAGTGTGGCCTGCGGTACTTTTTGATACTTTTTAATGGAAAAGTATTAATTGTTGGATGCTACATATAATGCCTTTTGACCTACCATCGTATGGAACCTGCATAATCTATAGATAATAGGTTTTGAATTAATTTAGACCGTGGATTCACGATAACCTATGTAATGCCACGATACCGTGCAGATCTGTATTGTACTTTGAGAAAAATAAATTAGGATAGAGGCGATTTCCCATGATCACAAGAAATCCACCATATATAACATTATATACTGGAATTGTTCAGTTTTTAGTAGGAAGATAAATAGGCAATCGATCCTCAATTCCCAAATTCCATTTTAGTTTTCCTAGTAAATTCCCCACTTCCCCCACCGACAAATATACTTTTTATTGTTATTGATTTTTTTTTACAAAATATTTTTTATATCTCCTTCTTCTAGCAATGGGTTGGCAATAATTTCCCCAAATTACATTTCCCGGTGGACATTTTAAAGTTACACCCAACTTTTGTATATTGTCACTATTTTATTTTCATATATTAAAAATGCTCGTTGAGGATGTAAGTACCCCCCTCCACCCCTATGGGCTTAAAAAATAACACAGTTTGATGTCAGCAAATGCAGTTTTTTGTTCGTTTCTTTTGTTTTTATTTTGGGCTTTTGCAGTTTCGAATATGATGTGGCCTTTTTTGAAGACTTCAAAATTATATTTTTTTGCAATTACAATTTCTAATCGGAATCCCAAGCTTTTTGCAGTTTAGAGATTATTTACTCATTTATTTAAATTCATGCCTTAACACCAAAACCTTGCAAATCCAAATAAATAGTCTTAAGAATATATTTTATGTTGGAGATCCCAAAATACATATATTTTTGTATTTATGTATAATTTCTAATATCAAACCGAAACTTTTTTCAGCATCTTAGTAATAATTTGAGCATTTTTTGTTAACTATATGTTTTTTTGTTGTTGTAATGCCAAAATAATAATTTTGTTTTGTTTATTTATTTTATACATAATTATTTTATTTATATATAATTTATACTTCTCTCTCTTTTTTCTCTCTTTCATTCACAGATATGGTAAACCAAAAATATTAAACAAAAAAGAAAAAATATATATATTTCAACACCCCAACCAACCAACCACCACCACCATTTTCAACGCCATCATTACATTTCAACAACAACATACCAAGCAAAATAAATTTTTAATTATGTAATGTGAAATTTATATATAACAAAAAAATCACAATCAATCAACATTATTTGTGCATAAAACAAATAATCATATTATTATAATTTTTATGAAACTTTATACATTTTATTCCAAACCTCCTGCCGCCTAACTTCCTTCCCCTACACACACACCACACATATAATATAACATAATTATAAAATAAATATTTGTAAAGTATTTAAACAAAAATAGGTTTATTCAAGAAATAAACAAAACAAACAACAATAAAACAAACTATATATACACACACATTTAAAATATTAAAAATGAAGAAGCAACTTTATTCCAAGTACCAAATAAAAAATTAATTAATTATAATTGAAAAATTGGTTAGAGCCATAGTTGCGCCTAAAGGTATGCTACAGAAATGAAGAGAAACAATCAAAACCCTGAGAAGAAGTTAAATTATTATTATTTCAGCACAATTGGACTGAAGTAAAAAAAATTAATTTATAAATAAATAAATTAAAATTAGGTTCAAATGTATATTTAAAAAAAAATAAAGTTTTGGATTAAAAGCAAAATTTTGTTTACCCAAACAAATTATTGGTTTAATTAAACAAACTAACATAATTGTTATTAATTTAAACGGTTTTGAAATATTTTTTTTCTAATTTTAAAATATATTTTTTTCAAACACTATTTTGTATACTGGGTTGTTTAAATAAAAAATTAATTATTATTACTTTATTCGGTTATGAAATATTTGTATTTAGTTTTAAAATATATTTTGTTTCAAATGCTATTGGTTCAATTTTGAGTAGTTGTTGTTTTTTTATTCAAATTCCTTTATAACAGTCCTTGTGTTGCAATAATAAATAATAACACGTAAGCCTAAAGGTATGCTACAAAGAAAAGAAAATTAACATTCTGTTGAACATTATGAAGAAAAAAATTAAAAATTGTAAAAAAAAAAACAAAATCAATCAGGAATATTACAAAAGAAAAATAGAAACTAAAAGAAACAAAGAAAAGTATTCACAACAACAAAAGAATAAAACGGTTTTGAAACAATTAAACATTTAAAAATTCAATGTATTAATAATAAATAATAAAATATATATTATAATAAACGAAAAAAAAAAAACTGAAACTAATTTATATTGTAAAATATATAAATATTATATATAAACTTTTTTGTTTGTTCTTTATTCCTATATACAAAATAAAATAAAAAAAAAATTATATCCCCTTCAACTATTTGTCCTACAACAATGTTATTGTGTAGCCAAACAAAAAGAAAATTAAAATAATAATAAAACTATTTAATATGTATATGTATTTGTTTAAATATTATTATTATAAAATAATAAAAAACAGAAATCCTTAAGACAGTTTGAAAACAGAAAATTATTCAAAAGGAAAAAAAATTGTTATTTAGTTGCATTTGTTTTTTTCCATTGCCTGTATGTGTTGTTTCTATTCCTTATCCCCCTTTTTATTCTCCGAAAAAATTCAAAGTTATTCAATAAAACAAAAAAAAAATATCAATTAATTATTCAAAATAAAAAAAACAAAACATTTTTAAATTACAAAAAAAATATTTAAATTTAATTCTTAAATTTAAATAAAACAAATAATCATATATATTACTATAACATTAATATATATAAACAATTTTGAAAATGTTTTTAGCTTAGCTCATAATTTATTGTGTATTAAAAGAAAATTGAAATATATTTACATCAACAAACATAAACCAGTATTGAGGTTTTCTATAATTTCGAAAAAATAATTACAAAAATATATAAATTATTTTAAACATGGTTATCATGACGTCATTGTTTTCAAAATTATCAAATCAAAATTGTTGTTGTTTTTTCATTAATTCATAACAAAATAGACAAGCTAAAGCCCAAGGAGTCTTTATAGACGAGCTGAAGGTCAGGGAGTCTTTATAGACGAGCTGAAGGTTAGGGAGTCTTTATAGACGAGCTGAAGGTCAGGGAGTCTTTATAGACGAGCTGTAGGTCAGGGAGTCTTTATAGACGAGCTGTAGGTCAGGGAGTCTTTATATACGAGCTGTAGGTCAGGGAGTCTTTATAGACGAGCTGTAGGTCAGGGAGTCTTTATAGACGAGCTGTAGGTCAGGGAGTCTTTATAGACGAGCTGTAGGTCAGGGAGTCTTTATAGACGAGCTGTAGGTCAGGGAGTCTTTATAGACGAGCTGAAGGTCAGGGAGTCTTTATAGACGAGCTGAAGGTCAGGGAGTCTTTATAGACGAGCTGAAGGTCAGGGAGTCTTTATAGACGAGCTGAAGGTCAGGGAGTCTTTATAGACGAGCTGAAGGTCAGGGAGTCTTTATAGACGAGCTGAAGGTCAGGGAGTCTTTATAGACGAGCTTAAGGGATTATTTATAACCGAACTGAAGGGAATCTCTATAGACAAATTAATGGGAGAAAAGGGGGTCTTAAAAATTGTCAGAGAGTCATATAGACGATCTGAAACCCAGGGAGTATTTAGATGAATTGAAACCCCGAAAGTTTTTATAGGCGACCAAGGCGAAGGCAGGTGGGAAGCGAACTGAAGGGGAGTCTTAAAATGGCCAGAGAATCTATATGGACCAGCTGTAGAAAAGAGAGACTAGTAGGAGGCCCGAAAGTTTTTTTAGACGAGCTGAAGGCCAGAAAGTCTTTAAATGCGAACTGAAGAAAAGGGAGTCTGAAAATAATCAGACAGTCTATATGAACCAGCTGTAGAACAGAGAGGCTAGATGGAGGCCCGAAAGTTTTTATAGATGAGCTGATGGTCAGGAAGTCTTTAAAGGCGAACTGAAGAAAATGGGGTCTTAAAATGGCCAGAGTCTACATAGACGAGCTGAGAGACGAGAACAGAGAAACTAGCTGGATGCACGAAAGTCTTTATAGATGAGCTGATGGCCAAAAAATCTTTAAAGGCGAACTGAAGAAAAGGGGGTCTTAAAATGGTCAGAGAGTCTATATGGACCAGCTGTAGAACAGAGAGACTAGCTGGAGACTAGAAAGTTTTTATAGATGAGCTGATGGCCAGGAAGTTTTTGCAGGTGAACTGAAGTAGTCTTAAAAATTTCAGACAAATTTTCGAATTGACTAGACTGTAATTTGGTAAACAACAACAATGACAAATAAACATTTAAAACATTTTGTCTCTCTCATAACCTCACTATATACTGGTAATTAAAAAAATAATAAATTAATTAAAAAAATTAACAGCCATATTTTCATAAAATATATTATTATTTTTTATTTGAGTATATTGTATATATAGCCCAAATATTGTAGTCATATATTTTCTTTTTTTCAAATAGCAGACTATAAAATAAAATATAAAAATACAATAACATATATATTATTATTATAAAGAAATATATGTGTTTCCTAATTAATAGTATTAGTTAGTATTTTGTTTTTAAATTTTATTATTATGTTTCAAGGAAATTTCTCAGTTTTACTTTTTATAAAAATGTAGTTTTTGTAAATTGTTTATGTTCAAACATAACAGAACAAATTAAAGAAATCCAAAAACAATAAAAGTAGTTAAAACGTCCACAAGAAATAAATGATTTTTGTTTTTCTCTATAATTTTCAAATATATAAAACAATGAAATATAAAAATTTAGTAAAATATAATTTAAAAAACTCACACCCAAACACATATGAGCATCATCTATAAGTAATATATATTAATGAATTGATTCCTTAAATTAAAAGAAAAGAAAAAACTGTATAATTATCAAAAACAAAAAATAAAAAAAAAAAAAAAAAACAAATTACAATTTAAATAAAATAAAAAAAAACATTTTTTTCTTTATTAAAAAACAAATATTTACTAATTTTTAAGTGACAAGAAAGCAAGCAAACCAACATCAACCAATAACTTTAATTCTATATTATATATATATATATATATATATATATATGAACAAAAAAAATAAATAAAACCGATTATATATAACAAATAAGATTACAAAAAAGAAAAATTCAAACATACCAAAACCAAATCAATCAGTAAAATAGTAAAAATATTTCATTCTCCGTTCAGGAGCAATGAAACCACAGCGAACAAGATGAAATAACAATTACAACTTATTTTTAGGGATGAACGATCTCTATCTCTCTTTTAGACAGAATGACCGACCCGTTCCTTCCTCATTGTACTATTTTTTTAATCCACTGTAACAATGTTTTCAAAACCTAAATAAAAAATAAAACAAAAAACAATAATTATATCTATAAATACAAAAACAATAAAATTTATTAAAAACCAAACTAAAAAAATTATGGCATTTTTATTTATTTTCGGGAATGGAGTCCGGGGGTCTTTATAGAAAAAATTATTTAACAAATCCACGCCTATTATTACTTACTTAGCTGGCTTGTGACAGAACTTTCGTTCCTTAAGCCGAGCCTAAAAAAGATTTCCAGCCGCGTCGGCAATGTTGTCCTCCACTTGATCTTTCCATTTTATTCATGGACTTCCCCTTCTGCGTGAAGGGGAAGGCCACTTTTATATGCCTTTTGGGCTGGAGCATCTTCATCCATTCTCACAACATGACCTAGCCAACGTAGTCGCTGCAGCTCAATACGTCTAACAATGCCGATGTACGTCTAACAATGCCGATGTCGAAGCTGTAGTTCTCAAGTTCCACAGTTGGTCCGAGTCTACTGGACGTCTTCCGCGTTGATACCATCTGCTTGGTCTTCTCGCTGTTTACTGCCAGACCCACTTTGGCAGACTCCTTCTCAATTTGTTCAAAGGTGGCTGTTACCGCTTTCAATGTTCGATCCATTATGTCGATGTCATCGGCGTAGGCGAGTAATTGGTGTTGTTTGGTGTACAGAGTGCCATTTCTGTTCACCTTTGGCTCTCATATGACCGTTTCCAGCAGGATGTTAAAAAGGTTACACGACAAACTGTCACCTTGTCTGAGTCCTCGTTCGGTATTAAAGGGCTCCGAGAGGTCCTTTCCGACTTTAACTGCTGATATTGTGCCAGTTAAAGTTATCCTGCATAGCCGAATTAATTTTGTAGAAATGTCAAACGCAAACATGGCTTTAAACTCCTCTGAACGGATAGGGCTTCGAATGCGGCTTTATAGTCGACGAATAGGTGGAATGTGTTGATGTGTTTTTCGTGGGTTTTTTTCCAGGATTAGGCGCAGAGTGAAAATCTGGTCAATGCCAGGTCTGAAGCCGCATTGGTATGTTCCAATAATGTCATTGACCATTGGCTTCAGTCGTTCACACAGCACGCTGGATAGCATTTTATATGCGATGGGAAGGAGACTTATTCCTCTATAGTTGGTACATATCGTCTTGTCTCCTTTTTTATGCACGGGACACAGGATGCCGAGGTTCCAATCATCTTCTAGCCAAATTGTACTTATCAGCTGGTGCATGCTCCTTACCAGCATCTGACCACCAGTCTTGAATAGTTCGGCTTGTAAACCATCGGCATCTGATGCTTTATTATTCTTCAGCCGATTGATTGCTTTCTGACCTCATCTTGGCTAAGTGGTATACTCTCTATACCGTCATCTATTATTGGTTCTGGAATATCCTCTTCACCGCTACTATTTGATACCAGAAGTTTTTCAAAATGTTCTTTCCATATGCTTAGCACGCTGTATGTATTTGTCACCAGGTTTCCTTCTTCATCTCTACAGGAAGATGTGCCTGCACCAATGCCTTCGGTTGGGTCTTTTACTCGTTGGTAAAATTTTCGGACTTCATTTTGACTCCTGTACATCTCGATTTGCTCTCGTTTTTCTTGTTCTTTCTTTTTTTTTCTTTTTTTTCTGAAAACACGTTTCTCCTCTCTCCTTTTTCCCCGATAATTCTCCATCACATTACGTGTTGCTACTGTCTGCAGGTTTGCCCTACACGCTGCGTTTTTCACATCAGTAGCATTACGACACTCCTGATCACCATGGGTTTCTAATTGGTAGTTTTTGGTACCCAATGGTTGCTTTTGCTGCAGTTTGTAGGGAGTGGGCAATTCTTTGCCATTGTTCTTCTATACTATTATCGGGACAAGAAGTGCTTTCGTCAAGCAGGTGGGTAAGTTGAGCGGAGTAGGCCTCGGCTATCTGTTGTGTTTGCAGCTTTTCGACGTCGAGTTTCCGTGTTACATTATATCGTACCTTTGATTCTACATTAAGACGGGTTGCGAACCTTGACTGCCACACGGTAATGGTCCGAATCGATATTCGCTCCTCGTATCGATCGAACATCTAAAACACTGGACGAATGCCTTCCGTCTATCACAACATGGTCAATTTGATTTCTCGTTGCTTGATCAGGAGAAATCCACGTGGCCTTGTGTATATCGAGATGCTTGAATCTGGTGCTGCTAACTTCCATGTTTTTTGCTGACGCGAGGTTAATCAACCTCATGCCGTTGTCGGATGTTTCTTCGTGGAGGCTGAATTTTCCGACAGTGGGACCAAAAATATTTTCCCTTCCGATTATTGCATTAAAATCTCCTAGCAGAATTTTAATGTCATGGTCTGGGCAGCGGTCATATGCAGTTTCTAGGCGCTCGTAAAAAATGTTTTTGGTCTGTTCATCTTTTTCTTCCGTCGGAGCATGGGCGCAAATAAGAATAAAAATAACTTTGCTTTTATACGGATTATAGCAATTCGCTCATCTACTGGAGTGAATCTGGAGACGAGATCTTTTATTCTCCTATTAATCATAAATCCGCAGCCAAACGTCACGTCACGTTTCATGGCGGCTATCATACATGGC
>NW_026884596.1:0-5721 GCF_032173495.1 Musca vetustissima
ATTTTTCAAGGCCTATACAAGGCGTGGATTTTTTAAAGAATATTTTTTCAAGGCCTATACAAGGCGTGGATTTATTAAAGAATATTTTTTCAAGGCCTATACAAGGCGTGGATTTTTTAAAGAATATTTTTTCAAGGCCTATACAAGGCGTGGATTATTAAAAGAATATTTTTTCAAGGCCTATACAAGGCGTGGATTATTAAAAGAATATTTTTTCAAGGCCTATACAAGGCGTGGATTATTAAAAGAATATTTTTTCAAGGCCTATACAAGGCGTGGATTATTAAAAGAATATTTTTTCAAGGCCTATACAAGGCGTGGATTTTTTAAAGAATATTTTTTCAAGGCCTATACAAGGCGTGGATTTTTTAAAGAATATTTTTTCAAGGCCTATACAAGGCGTGGATTTTTAAAGAATATTTTTTCAAGGCCTATACAAGGCGTGGATTATTAAAAGAATATTTTTTCAAGGCCTATACAAGGCGTGGATTATTAAAAGAATATTTTTTCAAGGCCTATACAAGGCGTGGATTATTAAAAGAATATTTTTTCAAGGCCTATACAAGGCGTGGATTATTAAAAGAATATTTTTTCAAGGCCTATACAAGGCGTGGATTATTAAAAGAATATTTTTTCAAGGCCTATACAAGGCGTGGATTATTAAAAGAATATTTTTTCAAGGCCTATACAAGGCGTGGATTATTAAAAGAATATTTTTTCAAGGCCTATACAAGGCGTGGATTATTAAAAGAATATTTTGAAGATCGTTTTTAAAAACTCATCTGAGGCGTGATTATTTTTAAAATTTGAGTCTTTTTTAGTCTACTTAATATACCACCCCAAGCTTCTTTAAAAACTCATTTAACAATTTTTTTTCCTTCCAAAAAACATTGATCCCCATTAAAAAAGTTCTACAGCTGTCATATGCATTGGGTCAAATTGATAAAATAAAAAAAGTCCGCCTCTTCTTCTGTAACTCCTTTTTGGCAGGATATCAAAGGCAAGAAAAACCCCCGAACAAAGGATTGGCTGGATAAATGGACGTATGGACTTGTTGTCATTAACCCGGCAATTAATTTAATGGCAAGGAAAAAAAAATTCTGAAAAATTCCCCAACGAAAACTTAAGAAACTAAAAGGACAAGTAAACTCAACCCCAAAAATAAAATCCGAAAAAGAATCCAACCAAGAGAAAGAGGAAATAATATCACATCGCAGAGAAAGGAAAAAACTTTAAATTACACCAAGCCATGGTTAAATAAAAGAAGTCGATGTGGTTGATGTGAAAGAAAAAAAGTTTCTTGCGATAGAATTTCGTTTCGCTGGGGTTTTTTGACAATATTTCCCTGGCAACTAACCACACAAAACTTTTTGTTCACACACGTACACACGCCCACACACACTCACTCACTCGCTTGCTCCCTAACTTACTGACTTGAACATACGGCTAGGCTATAAGTTTTACAAGATGCCATTGCTTGGTTTGGCAGACCACTTTATCCACTTCAGTCAAAGGATATCATAAAAAAAAGTTTAATCGAAGGCGAAAATACGAAAAAAATGTGGGAGGCAGGACAACAACAACAACAAGTTCCAGACAAATTTTTATGGATATGGTGGGTGGGCGGTATTGGAGGAGGGAAGAGAAAGTAATATTAATTTATGATGCAAAATTTACGCATCATCTAGTTTTATGTTATGACATTTTTAGAGGTTATTTGTCTGGGCGAAAATTTGACAGGTTATCAAAGACACAAATACGGAATTTTTAGGTACTAAAACTCACTACTATTAAAAAAGTTAAGAACCAACAGAATATAAGCGCGGATTTTTTCAGATCTATAACAGGCTCCGATTTAGTAAGAAAATATTTTAGGCCTTGAATTTTTACGAATATTTGATCAAGATCTATGAGGGGCGAGGATATTTAAAAATATATTAATATTTGCGTGGTTTTTTAAAGAATAGGTTGCCCACACTCGGAAAACCGAACCTACTATGAAAAAGAAAAAGTAAACCAAACCCACCTAATGATGACGACCCCCGGAAACGTATAAAGGATCACGATCTGCGAATCTGCACTTGGAATGTGCGCACGTTGTACAGAGTAGGCGAAGTGTTCGCTTTGGCTGATGTACTCAAAAAGTACAAAGCCGATATTATTGCCTTACAGGAAATGCGATGGAAAGGGACTGGCATAAGTAAATCAGATGATTAAGCCCTGTATTACAGCTGCCATGAAACGAAACGTGAATTTGGCTGCGGATTTATGATTAACACGAGAATAAAATACCTCGTATCCAGATTCACTCCACTAGATGAGCGAATTGCTATAATCCGTATAAAAGCGAAGTTCTTCACCAACAGTCTTATTTGAGGCCATGCTCCGACCGAAGACAAGGATGAGCAGACCAAAGACATATTTTATGAGCGCATAGAAGCAGGGTATGACCGTAGTCCTGGCCATGACAGTGATATTTTGATAGGAGATTTTAATGCAAAAGTTGGAAGGGAAAATATCTTTGGAGAATTGCCACTCCCTACAAACTGCAGCAAAAAGAGCACTTGGGTATCCGTGCTACGATCAGGAGTGTCGTAATGCTACTGATATGAAAAACGCAGCGAATATGGCAACCCTGCGGACAGTAGCAACACGTAATGCGATGGAGAACTATCAGGAGAAAGGAGAGAGCAGAAACGTATTTTCAGAAAAAACAGGAAAGAGCAAGAAAACGTGAGCGTGAGCAAATCGGGATGTACAGGAGTCAAAATGGTGACAGATACAGACAGCGAACTGATGATCTGCAAGGAGCATTTTGAAAAACTTCTGGTATCAAATGGCAGCGGTGATGAGTATACCCCAGAACCAATAATAGATGACGGTATAGAGTGTTTACCACCTAGCGAAGATGAGGTCAGAATAGCAATTAATAGAATAATAAAGCAGCAGGTGCCGATGGGTTACAAGCCGAACTATTCAAGACTAGTAATCAGATGCTGGTAAGGAGCATGCACCAGCTGATTAGAACAATTTGGCTAGAGGAAAGCATACCCAATCATTGGAACCTCAGCATCCTGTGTCCCGTGCACAAAAAAGGAGACAGATATGTGCCAACTATAGAGGAATAAGTCTCCATCCCCTCGTATATAAAGTGCTATCCAGCGTAGAGTGTGAACGACTTAAGCCAATGGTCAATCACATTATTGAACCATGCCAATGCGGCTACAGATCTGGCAAATACATCATTGACCAGATGTTCACTCTGCGCCAAATCCTGGAAAAAACCCACGAAAAACACATCGACATATTCCACCTATTCGTCGACTATAAAACCGTATTCGACAGCCCTATCCGTTCAGAGGTGTATAAAGCCATGTCTGCGTTTGGCATTCCCGCAAAACATCGATATAATGGGTCGAACATTGAACAAATTGAAAAGGAGTCTGCCAAAGTGGGTCTGGCAGTAAACGGCGAGGAGACAAAGCTGATGGTATCAACGCGCAAAACGTTCAGTAGACTAGGATCAACTGTGGAACTTGAAAAGTATACCTTCGAGGTAGTCAAATATTTTATATACCTTGGTACCGCCATAAACATAACGAATGACATCAGTTTTGAATTTCGCAGAAGAATAGTGATGACCAACCGATGCTACTAAGGTCTGAGCAAACAACTCAAAAGCAAGGCCATCTCCCGCCAGACCAAGCTCACACTCTACAAGACGCTGATACTACCCGTGCTGTTATATGGATCTGAAGCATGGGTACTTACGCAAGCAGATGACGCAGCTCTCTCGGGGTGTTTGGAAAAAAAAATCTCCGAAAAAATTCTATGGGCCGATCTGCATTGACGGTGAATATCGCCGTCGAATGAACCATGAGCTGTACCAGCTATTCTCGGACATCGACATTGCTAGACGTATTGAGCTGCAGCGACTACGTTGGCTAGGTATGTGAGAATGGATGAAGATGCCCCAGCCCAGATGGCATATAAAAGCGAACCAGCTGATGGTTCACGCAGAAGGGGAAGGCCACGAATACGATGGAAAGATCAAGTCGAAGACAATATTGCCGAAAATGGTCTTTCAAATTGGAAAAACTGCGCAAAAGACCGACGCGCCTGGAAATCTTTTTTTTAAGCTCGGCTTATGGAACGAAAGTTCTGTCATAAGCCAGCTAAGTAAGTAATCACAGGCTTCGATTTAGTATGAACATATTTTAGGCATTGTATTTTTAAGAATATTTGATCAAAATCTATGAGAGGCGGATATTTAAAAATATATGAATATTTGAACACAAGGAAGGAATTTATTAAAGAATAGTTTTTCAGGTTTTTTTTATAAAGAATAGTTTTTCAAGGGCGTGGCCCATAACAGACGTGGATCTGTTAAATAATTTTTTGCTGGCTCCATCACAGGCGTGGATTTTTAAATATTTTCTTAATCATTATTCCTTGAAACCATTTATAATAAAAATTCTTTTAAATAATTACATGGAAATAATAACATTTTTTATATATTCCTTGTTATTCCAATATTTAAATTGTTTCCATGTTATTTTTTCCTGACGGAATTTCCTCTCAAAAAACATAAATTGTTACAATTTAATTTACAATTCTCTTTTCCGTTTTATAATTTTTTTCCAGCTTCTGCTTCGTTATTATTTTCTTCAACATTTCATCACTATTTTCTCATACTCAGAAGCAGTTTGTGCTCATTTCCCAGTAACCAAATACTACCGACACAGCCAAGCAGGCAGCCAGCCAGCCTGCCTGTAGCTTCTTTGATTTACTTAGATTGCTTCTGACAAATTTCAGGCACTTACCTCATTCCGTAAGTTTTAGTTCCACACAATGGAGATGAGTAGTAGAAGAAGAGCAGGAAAAATAATAATAATGAAATCACAACAGAAAATAGACACAAATGGATACGAATGAGACAGTTTCAGAACAAACAACATAAATTGTATGGAAATACAGACCCAAAAAAAAAAAAAATGTTTGAAGTTGGAATAAAAAAACGAACGAAATCCTTATACTTAACGAGCTGACACAAAAAATGTTGAAAACTGTGTCACGAAGATTGATTTCAAATCCTGAATTTAAATGCAAAAAATAAAAAAATAAATAATTTAATACGATCCCCAACAACAACTTTGTCGGATACTTTAGCAAAACTCTTTAAACTGCAATAACTGTTATGTTTAAAAAATAATTTGTTCTATTGATGCTGGGTCGGCGTACCCTTTTTTATTATTTCGCCTTTTAAGTTTCGTTCTCATTTTTTTAATAACAACAAAACTTTGTCCGTACTTTTGAGGCCAAGGATATAATGAAGTGTAACAGTTGAGCAAATGAAAATTCAAATATACACAAGTACACGCACCAACACACCCACACACACACACACATAGAACTGTGAGTATTACTCTTCACAAACACAAGGCTAAAGTTAAGTTTCAAAAGATGTTTAAGTAGAGAAACAGCAGCAGCAAAAAAGTACAAAAACTTATAGTGCAGGGGGTGAGGATGAAAAACGCAAAACAACTTAATCTGCAAATAAAATTAAAAAAGAAAGGGGTTTTTAAGTTTTATAATGAAAATCATTGTTGTGGGAGGACAGACGGGTGCGTACCTTGGCTGCCACAAGGTAATGGTCCGAATCGATACTCGCTCCCCGGATCGATCGGACGTCTAAAACACTGTATAAATGCTTTCCGTCTA
>NW_026884597.1:0-5568 GCF_032173495.1 Musca vetustissima
GTCCAATTTTCTTAAAATCGGGCGAAAATATATATGGAAGCTCTATCCAAATATATCGAAGGATATATAGGGACTTGGTGCACCATTTACATGAAATCAGACGAAACTATATCTGAATCTGGGCCGATTTTCTCGAAACTTGGCAGACATCATTCTAGGCTGAATTCAGTACGTTATGCCAAATTTCCTGCAAATCGAAAGATATATAGGGACTTTGGGGCACCATTAACATGAAATCGGACGAAACTATATATGGGAGCTATATCTACATCTGGACCGATTTTCGCGAAACTGGGCAGACATCATTCTAGCCTCAATTCAGTACGTTATGCCAAATTTCATGCAAATCGAAAGATATATAAGGACTTTGGTACACCATTTACCTTAAATCGGAGGAAGATATATACGGGAGCTATATCTAAATCTGAACCGATTTTCACGAAACTTTGCACACATCATTCTAGACTTAATTCAGTGCGCTATGCCAAATTTCGTGCAAATCGAAAGATATATAGGGACTTTGGTACGCCATTTACCAAAAATCGGCCGAAACTATATATGGGAGCTATATCTAAATCTGAACCGATTTTCACGAAACTTGGCACACATTTTTCGTGGCTCAATTCAGTACGCTATGCTAAATTTCGTGCAAATCGAAAGATTTTCAGGGTCTAAAGTCCGTAAATCGGGCAAAAATATATATGGGAGCTATATCTAAATCTGAACCGATTTTTCCCAATTTCAATAGTGTTCGTCCTTCGGCCAAACAAATGAGCTGTGCCAAATTTCATCCAAATCGGATCATAAATGCGACCTGTACTTTGTTTACAATTTAACATGGACAGACGGACGGACGGACATGCATAAATCGATTCAGAAAGTGATTCTATGCATATTCTCAAAAGCAACCATGGGTCTATCTCGATTATTTTTTCCTGTTACAAACATATGCACAAAGACATAATACCCTGTACCACAGTGTGGTGAAGGGTATAAAAATTCGGACACTTTCAGGCAATTTTTTTTTTGCCATAGAAAAATTCCTTGAATATTCTCTATAGCAAAAAATAGGGTCTGCGATTGTTTTGTCTATAGAAAAATAGGACCTTTTAGTCTGTGATTTATTTTAAAAATATTACCATTGGCACTCCGAAAAAAGAATCGCTGAACCGTTGGTCTTTTTTCTGTAGCAAAAATAGCAGAACATCAGGTCCCATTTCTCACATTTTTCTCAGATCCTTAGGAGGAATAACTTTTTCTATAAAAATTACAGAACCTCACACCTCTATTTTTTCTAAACAAATGCACACACCCTCAGGCTTTAATTTTTTATCCTGATAAAATTCAAGGAACGTATTGTCCTATTTTTTCTATAGTAAAATATTCAAATACCCTCAGTACAAAATTGTTTCTATAGATCGTATTTTTTCATAGGAAAAAAAAATGCAAACACTCAGCCTTAAATCTTTTGTAGAAAAAAAAAAGAATCGTTGATTCGTCGGTCCTATTTCTACAGAAATTCGTAGTCCTTAGCTTTATTTTATCGATTCGTAATCCTTTACAAAAATCAATTTTCCTTCGGTCATACTAATCCTGACTATTCTTACGGATTTCGTTTTAATTTTTTCATAAGCCGGAATTAGTATTTTTCCATCAATTTGATGGGAGCTGTAAAAAAAAAAAAAAAAAAAAAAAAAAAAAAAAAACCGCAAATATTTCTGACACCATAACACATCAATTTGTCATTTACGAAATTCCGGAATTCCATCACATTCCACCCATCAAAATGGAAAACAATGTTTTCCACCATCAAGATATGAACGAAAGAAAGAAAGAAATTATTTTATTATTTTCTGTTTGCCATCATCCATCCGTCCATCTATCCATCGATCACTTCAATCGGTGTGACACATAACAGCATAAGAATTATTGACAGCCCTATATACGACACCTATTGTCCAAACAACAAAACCGGAGAAGTGATTACAATTAGGGATGGCGTGGCGGATAAAAATAGAACAAAAATCTTTATAGGAAAATTACAGCTTTTGTGAATTTTGAATATATTTAAAAAAAAATCTGAAAAAATTAGGATCCCAAAATTTAGCATGTAACCCCTAATTAAAAAAAAATCGACCAAATGTTTCCGATTAGTAACAAAAATCAATCGGAATATTTTTGTACATAAAAATAATGCCCATAACTCCACCCGTCCGTCATTCATTCATAATGCTTAGAATCACAATGATCCTCATCATCGCGATAACAGCGATGATGGTGATGATGATAAATCCGATTACCATAAATCGATGTACGTTTGTCGCCACGCTTTAACGTGGGGTTTATTATTATTCCAAACCAATATTGAAATGTCATTGATTGTGATGGCAGCAGCATAGAGAAAGAATAATTTGCTGTTGTTGTTGTTAAGTGTTGTTCTTTTTTTCGTTTTGTTGTTTTTGTAATTGTTACTGACATATTAAACATTGGAAAAAAATTTGCTATCAAATTGCAGTGCAGAACCCCCAATCATTACTGCGGGTAAAAGGGTATGTAAGTGTGTGTGTGTGTGTTTGTGTATCTGTGTGTATGCCGCATAATGGGCAAATAAAAATTGATTTATTACTGGCATATCCTTTTTATGGCACGCTCACACCAATCGCTTGGTTTTGATGGCTCGCACCTAAAACCGAACTAGCGGTTTAGAACTACAACTACTACTAACTAACGTGGCTAACATCAAGTGCAGGTCAATACTCTTGTGGCAGGAAATTAAGCTGTAATCAAAAAATAAATTGCAAAACGTGGTAATTTTTTTCCGGGGAGTTGTGATGGGGATTCACACACAGGATTTTAACCTCCTCTCAGATGAGTGATGGAAATGGCCACAATATTCAATAAAAAGGAAACCGAACACTTGTGTCAATAACAAATATTTGTTATTTTTAATTTTAATTTGTGTGCATGTTTGTGAATGTGTGTGTGTGTCTGTTATTTTCAGTGATTGCAGTATTTTGTTTGAATTTAAATAATATTTTTTTCTTGCATTGAATTGATTTAATAATTTATTATCGGAAAGTGTACAGAGAATGTTTATCACTTTATCATTTTAATTTTTATTTATTTAAATACGGTCAGTTTTATGTATTTTGTTTTAATGTAAAACCATTAATATTGTCAATAAACAGCTGCTGCAATTAAATGAAAATAAAAAAAAAAATTCTCTGGCTGTAATTTTTTCACTAATTCTGTGGAAAGATAAGACTAATTTTACTGAAACTCAGATACGTTTTTTCTATAAAGTATTTTATCAGTTTTTTTTGTTTATTTTTTTGAGGGTCAAGGAATTTTTATAGAAAACCAGTAAGGAAAGCAGTAAAGTCGGACGGGGCCGACTATATGATACCCTTCACCACTTTCGGTATATCAAACAGATGAAACCTAAAAGACGTCGAATTTTTAAAGGACCAGGGACAAAATTATGAAAATCAATTATAAGCGTATATATATATATATATATATATCGATTTCATGCAAATCGAAAGGTATAGAGGGACTTTGGTGCCCCATTTACCTTAAATTGGACGAGACTATATATGGGAGCTATATCTAAATCTGAACCGATTTTCTCGAAACTTGGCACACATCATTCTGGACCTAATTCAGTACTCTGTGCCACATTTCATGCAAATCGAAAGATATATAGGGACTTTGGTACGCCATTTACCAAAAATCGGCCGAAACTATATATGGGAGCTATATCTAAATCTGAACCGATTTTCACGAAACTTGGCACACATCATTTTAGACTTAATTCAGTACGCTGTACCGAAATTCGTGAAAATCGAATGATTTTCAGGGACTAAAGTCCATAAATCGGACAAAAATATATATGGGAGCTATATCTAAATCTGAACCGATTTTTCCCAATTTCAATAGGGTTCGTCCTTTGGCCAAATAAATGAGCTGTGCCAAATTTCAGCCAAATCGGATTATAAATGCGACCTGTACTTTGTTTACAATTTAACATCAACAGACGGACGGACGGACATGCATAAATCGACTCAGAAAGTGATTCTATGCATATTCTCAAAAGGAACCATGGGTCAATCTCGATTCCTTTTGCCTGTTACAAACATATGCACAAAGACATAATACCCTGTACCACAGTGTGGTGAAGGGTATAAAAAGTGTCTTGAGGGTCTTTATTTTTTCGAGAATTTTTCTATAAAAAAATTAAGAAATGAAATTCTATGAATTTTTCTTTTTTATAAGACAGTTTGGGATCTGAAGGTTTACGAATATGAGATCCATGTTTTTTTCTTCTCTGATATTTTAAGAATTTTTTCGTTAGAAAAAAAAAATTACGATACCCTTGGGTTTCACAATTTTTTTCTTTTGGGGGCTTTATCATATAGAAATCGGATTTTATTATTTTCTATTCCCACTTTGGGTCTCGTTGGATCACCGTTGGATCACACATTTTTTCCAATAGGAAAACACAACGATTCCCGTGGACCTCACTTTTTTCTATAGAAAAAAATTCCATGACTCTTGGGTCTCACTTTTTCCTATAAGAAAAATTTCAAGGCTATTTGAGTCCACTTTTTTTAGAAAATAATCCGAGTCCCTTTTTACAGAAAAATTTGTCAAAATAAGAACTGAGGTTCAACGACTTTTTTCTCTGATGTTTTACGAATTTTTTCTTTAGAAAAAATTACAAATCCCTTGCGTCAAACTGTTTTATTTCTATAGAAAAACTTTCCAAGACCTAACTTTTTCCATAGAATAATTTTTTTATAGAAAGAAATTTCGAGACCCTTGGATCTCATTTTTTTCTATAAAAAAATTCCGAGATTCTTGGGTCTCACTTTTTTCTATAGAAAAAAAATTAGAGATCACTGGGTCTCAATATTATTCTATAGAAAAAAATTTCAAGACAAAGGGATCTCAATTTTTAGAAAAAAAAAATTCCGAGACCATTGGGTCTCAATATTATTCTATAAAGAAATTTCGAGACCCATGGATCTATAGACAAAAAAATGTCGAGAACTATGGGTCTCACTTTCCTTCTATAGACAAAAAATTTCGAAACCCTTGGGTCTCACTTTTTTTTCAATAGAAAAAAATTCGGAGACCCTTGGGTCTCACTTTTTTCAATTAAAATAAAAATCCGAGACCCTTGGGTCTCACTTTTTTAATAGCAAAAAATATAGAAATCATTGGGTCTCACTTTTTTCCTACAGAAAAAAATATTGAAACCATTGGGTCTCACTTTCTTCTATAGAAAAAATTCCGAGACCGTTGGGTCTCACTTTTTTCTATAGAAAAAATTCCGAGACCCTTGGGTCTCACTTTTTTCTATAGAAAAAATTCCGAGACCCTTGGGTCTCACTTTTTTCTATAGAAAAAATTCCGAGACCCTTGGGTCTCACTTTTTTCTATAGAAAAAATTCCGAGACCCTTGGGTCTCACTTTTTTCTATTCCTAAGACCCTTGGGTTTCACGTTTTTTCTATAGAAAAAATTCCGAGACCCCTGGGTCTCACTTTTTCTATAGAAAAATTCC